>NC_084617.1:62608642-62668642 GCF_033978795.1 Nerophis ophidion | reverse complement strand
ACGTGTTTTCCGCTTTCCATTACATTCGTGAAAACCTGCAAATATGAGGGGGAAAAAACACGCCATAGGCTTTTGTTATTTGAACGGGGATAATTAGCGGTTAGCCATAGCCATTCACGCCCCAACAGGTGACGTGTGCTGATGCTGAGAGCATCACCTGTAATGTTGTTTCACCAGAATACCTCTTTAAAGACAAAAACGACACCCTTAAAAAACAATATGATGTACATTAAGACTTACCTAAACAGACATTGTATCCCTTCATGGACCAACATTCTATTCCAGGTGTTGTTTTTTTTCCGGATGCTTTTCTGTTGCCAGGTTGTTTACAGATCCATCCGCCGAGACAACTGTAGCTGTCACCCCGGCGGAGGAACACACAATAAACTGTAGGCGCTAATAGGTGCAAGGTGTGACTACTAAAGTGTAAGTCTCACACACACACCTGTAATAAACACCAATAGAGTGTCTGATTGTACAGTTTGCAGTGTTTGTGTTATTGTCTAATAGTGGGAATATTATATCTGTATACAGCTTTAGCAATCTTATTACAACCAAGTTGAAGGTGATTTTTGTACACTGATTTGTTGATGCAAACATTACATAACAGCTATCATGTAATAGCAGACCGTATGTATGAACAATGCATGCATAATAATACTTATGGACTTAATTAAACATTATTAAACGTGTGTGATACATATATTCTTAAAAACCTTACTTCAACTTACAAACTTAATTGGTTCTGTGAAAGAGCTTTTATCTCAATAACGCTTGTATCCCAAATACCATTCATCCATCCATCCATTTTCTACCGCTTGTCCCTTTTGGGGTCGCGTGGGGTGCTGGAGCCGATCTCAGTTGCATTCGGGCGGAAGACAGGGACAAGTCGCCACCTCATCCTAGGGCCAACACAGATAGACAGACAATATTCACACTCACATTCACACACGAGGGCCAATTTAGTGTTGCCAATCAACCTATCCCCAGGTGCATGTCTTTGGAGGTGGGAGGAAGCGGGATTACCCAGAACAGGGGTCACCAACGCGGTGCCCACAGGCACCAGGTAACCCGTAAGGACCAGATGAGTCGCCCACTGGCCTGTTCTAAAAATAGCTCAAATAGCAGCAGTTACCAGTGAGGTGCCTCTATTTTTTAAATTGTATTTATTTCCTTGCAAGCTGGTCTCGCTTTGCTCGACATTTTTAATTCTAAGAGAGACAAAACTCAAATGGAATTTGAAAATCCCCAAAAATATTTTAAAGACTTGGTCTTCACTTGTTTGAATAAATTAATTTTTTTTTTTTACTTTGCTTCTTATAACTGTCAGAAAGACCGTTTTAGAGAAAAAATACAACCTTAAAAATTATTTTAGGATTTTTAAACACATATACCTTTTTACCTTTTAAATTCCTTCTTCTTCTTTCCTGACAATTTAAATCAATGTTCAAGTAAATGTATTTTTTTATTGTAAAGAATAATAAATAAATTTTAATTTAATTCTTCATTTTAGCTTCTGTTTTTTCGACAAAGAATATTTGTGAAATATTTCTTCAGACTTGTTATGATTAAAATTAAAAAAAAATATTCTGGAAATCTAGAAAATCTGTAGGAATCAAATTATAATCTTATTTCAAAGTCTTTTGAATTTCTTTTAAAATTTTGCTCTGGAAAATCTAGAATAAATAATGATTTTTCTTTGTTAGAAATATCGCTTGGTCCATCCATCCATCCATCCATCCATCCATCCATCCATCCATCCATCATCTTCCGCTTATCCGAGGTCGGGTCACGGGGGCAGCAGCCTAAGCAGGGAAGCCCAGACTTCCCTCTCTCCAGCCACTTCGTCTAGCTCTTCCCGGGGGATCCCAAGGCGTTCCCGGGCCAGCCGGGAGACATAGTCTTCCCAACGTGTCCTGGGTCTTCCCCGTGGCCTCCTACCAGTTGGACGTGCCCTAAACACCTCCCTAGGGAGGCGTTCGGGTGGCATCCTGACCAGATGCCCAAACCACCTCATCTGGCTCCTCTCGATGTGGAGGAGCAGCGGCTTTACGTTGAGCTCCTCCCGGATGGCAGAGCTTCTCACCCTATCTCTAAGGGAGAGCCCCGCCACCCGGCGGAGGAAACTCATTTCAGCCGCTTGTACCCGTGATCTTATCCTTTCGGTCATGACCCAAAGCTCATGACCATAGGTGAGGATGGGAACGTAGATCGACCGGTAAATTGAGAGCTTTGCCTTCCGGCTCAGCTCCTTCTTCACCACAACGGATCGATACAACGTCCGCATTACTGAAGACGCCGCACCGATCCGCCTGTCGATCTCACGATCCACTCTTCCCCCACTCGTGAACAAGACTCCTAGGTACTTGAACTCCTCCACTTGGGGCAGGGTCTCCTCCCCAACCCGGAGATGGCACTCCACCCTTTTCCGGGTGAGAACCATGGACTCGGACTTGGAGGTGCTGATTCTCAATTTGTTATATATTCTAACAAAGTGCAGATTGGATTTTAACCCATTTAAAACATGTCATCAAAATTCTAAAATTAATCTTAATCAGGAAAAATTACTAATGATGTTCCATAAATAATTTTTTTATTTTTTTCAAAAAGATTCGAATTAGCTAGTTTTTCTCTTCTTTTTTTCAGTTAAATTTTGAATTTTAAAGAGTCAAAATTGAAGATAAACTATGTTTCAAAATTTAATTGTAATTATTTTTCCTGTTTTCTCCTCTTTTAAACCGTTCAATTAAGTGTTTTTTTCATCATTTATTCTCCACAAAAAACCTTCCGTAAAAGGAAAAAAAATGTACGATGGAATGACGGACAGAATTACCCATTTTCTTATATATATAGATTTATTTATTAAAGGTAAAATGACCAAATTGGATATTTCTGGCGATTAATTTAAGTGTGTATCAAACTGGTAGCCCTTCGCATTAATCAGTGCCCAAGAAGTAGCTCTTGGTGTCAAAAAGGTTGGTGACCCCTGACCCAGAGGGGAACCCACGCAGTCACGGGGAGAACATGCAAACTCCACACAGAAAGATCCCGAGCGCAGGATCGAACCCAGGACTACTCATGACCTTCGTATTGTGAGGCACATGCACTAATGACTCAAATTAGTATCTCAAATGCCATTAAAATAAATTAACATGTAACATGCTTTTTAGGAAAAAAAAAACTTAAGTAACAAATATTGTACACAAATAATACAATGAAATGTATTACAAAGAGCTACAACAGTTTTATGAAATATTGCATGAATAATGTACATACAAAAAAAAAATCTGAGTTATTTTGATAACCAAATTTATGAGTTGCGAGTCCATCCATCCATCCATCAATCCATCCATGTTTTAAATTTTAGAGTTATTTTTTGAAAAACAATCCATATTTTTGGGTTACAAGGGTATTATTTTGACTCAATTTCTGGGTTTTTAAAACTATGAACCATTTTGTGTTATTTTTCAACGAGTAACGCATTTTTGGGTAAAAGGCTTTTTTTTTTTATTAAAAAGGTACTTTTATTAAGGATTAATCTCATTAACATTATTTACAATCACACAACTTATGTACATGAAAATATTTGAGCATGCTGTATTGAACTACTATGACCATACACGGCAATTCTTGTAAAAAAAAAAATGTCACTCATATCTTTTTTGAGTATATTTTAATGTAATAAAAATTATTTTGATCAGTAGTTGGGAAGAGGACAAACCAGCAGTAACATTTATATTTTTTGACAAACTATTGGGTCAAGGAGCGCTAAGTTGCGTAACCCAATAGTTTGGGTTAGAATAACACAAAATTGTATTGTAGCATAACTCAGCGTTTGGGTTGAATAAATGCAACCCAATAATTGGGTTGTAAATCAACTATTGAGTAAAATAATTCACCCCAACAGTTTGGTTTGGAATAACCCCATATATTACGTTATCATAACTCAACTTTTTGGTTAAACAATTCAATGCAAAAGTTGGGTTGAAAAAATTGACCCAAAATGTTGAGTTAAAATAACTCAAGTAAGGGGTTAGTCGTTTTCTGAACCAGCAGTTGGGTTACAATTGGGTTATTTTTTAACTCAACATGTTTTAGTGTGTAAAGCATCTACTTTTGAGAGTGGACTTCTACCAAATCTCCTTGCAGCTGCTTCTGCGTCTAATACACCATCAGCAGCTTCTCTATATTTTCATGGATAATCGTCCACCCTTTATATGTTATTTTAACACTCTTTGCTGGCGTTAGGCTCATTCTGCTTCAGTATGCTGCAGAACGATGTGCTCAAATTGCTTTGCCAAGTTGACGACACTACAGGTCATATTTTTCATGATTTCTTTTGAACCCAGTTAATATCATCCGCTTCTTCTTCTCAGCCCTGTCCTTCACACTCAATGTATTTCTTTCCAATTGTTGGAAAGACAAAGTTAGGTATTGCAATACAACGTACTGTTTCTATTTGCGTAAAAAATGTTTTTAATAACTGTGCGAGGAATGTTGTATAAGGCTCTTTGAACAGCTTAACACTTCATTTTGATTAACTCATCGCAGGGTCAAAGAACATTAGTATTAAGTGTTACGTTTTTATTTCAATTGGAGTTGGGGGCTGAGGACGGAGGACGGGGCTTAAAGAGGTGGGGCTTGAAATGCGTGAACAATGCCATCAAATCAAATCTACCACAAACCTCAAAGCATGAAAATAATACACAGTTGAAATATGTATCCAACAACAGAATCATACCAGTATTCATCGGTAGTCTCATCGGTACTTTATGTAACTGATGTAAGATGTGGAATTTTTTTTTTTTTTTTTATTATCGTTTTTATGAACACAAAAGGTTGTAACATCTCACAGGAAAGTCTTTTATCAACACCCGCTTTTTAAGTCTTAAACAAGTCAACTATGTTTGCAGTGCAAGGTGCAATGCAGTTATGTCATCATCTTGTAAAGACCACACAGATCCATCACTGTGCTTCTTTTGAATACAATTACACTCAGCTGTAAACAATATTAATGTATGGCATTCATATGCAGAGCACAAACCTTTTATATTATATATCATATCAAATATATAATATAAATTAGTTCAACCTATTGGCATGTAAGGTGGATATGCATTCAAGCAAGGTGTGTTTTTTTTTTTGTGTTTTTTTTTTTTTCTTTTCTTCTTTGTCATGAAAAAGGGGCGTTTTTGTCATGAAAAAGGGAGGTTTTTGTGGTTGGTGCACTAATTGTAAGTGTATATTGTGTTTTTTAAGTTGATTTTATTAAAAAAAAAAAAAATATATATATATATATATATATGTATATATATTTTTTAAATTATTTTTTTAATAAAAAATTATTCTGCGGCCCGGTACCAATCGGGTCGCGGCCCGGTGGTTGGGGACCACTTGTGTACAGGGTTACAGAACAAGAACGCTGATGGGTCGCCATAAGGCGCCCCGTAAAAGATGGGAAAAAGGTAAACGCTGGGGAAGGATAAGTAAAAAAATACAATCTAGACTGGGCTGCTAAGGGGGCCCAGTCTGGAGTGGGAAAACACCTCCATAGCAAAGCACATATACATATTACAACATACATCTCGAGATATCTAGCAACAGACGGAAGGGAGTTCGGGGTCATGATGGTAGGCCGCAGATCTCAGGCGCTGACCATCCATTCATCACCCCTATGGGATTTGCGTCGAGGGCGTTGGGTGGGGGAGGGGGTGTATGTGTGGCGCATATTTTTGTGGATGTGTGTGTGTGTAAGCCCGTAGTGTGTCTCTGTTCCGTGGCCTTGATGTATTGTGCAGTCGCTAGTCCAAAGTCAACAACAACAGGTGTTTTTCCCATGAGAGACAAGAAGGGAGTTTGTTGTGTCTTCGCCGCACCGTCCTTCTGGAGGGTCTAGAAGCCAGGGAAACAATCCAAGTTAGAATGTTTTGTATGCGGGGGAAAATAAAATTTGCTTTCCACAAGTTTACAAATGTATGTGAACTTTTGACCACGACTGTAGAGTACAACCTCACACACACAGATAGATTCATATTAATGTAAACTTGTCGGGATCCAGATTTCTAAAATTGTGTGACTTCTGTAAAAGACGATGTGGAAAACAACTTAAATGCTGATAAAATTAGAATAATAATCTACATGTTAGTCATGGTGTAAAACCGGCACCAGGAGGAAAAACATAAATACCGTATTTCCTTGAATTGCCGCAGGGCATATAGTATGCGCCTGCCTTGAATTACTGCCAGGTCAAACTTGCTTCGCAAAATAATTAGCGCATGCTTAGTATTACTGCCTGTTCAAACTCGTGATGTCACGAGTGACACTTCCCCTGTCATCATTTTCAAAATGGAGGAGGCTGATTTCAATACCGCTAATTTGAAATCGCATAAAGGGAAGAAGATTAAGAGCTATTCAGTAGGATTTAAGGTCCAAGCTTACATCACACTCAATTTTTTACTGCATGCCTTTGGTAAGTGCTGGAGTGAGGAGAGGTTTTAAAATAATTAGCGCATGCTTACTTTTACCGCATGCCTTTGGTAAGCGCAGGAGTGAGAAGAGGTTTTAAATTAATTAGCACCCCAGCGGCAATTCAAGGAAATACGGTATATAAAACATATTTTGATTTTTTTTTGGCCATATGCTCCCAATAACTCTCTAAATGCAACACACACAAAATATTATGTTTGGTCGAAGTCGCAAATGTAAGCAATGGTTACTTTTGGTTTCCATGACGTTGAAGACCGCTAATGTTGACACCTGTCAGCAGTCCAAGGGCCCATCCATCCATCCATTTTCTACCGCTTATTCCCTTTTGGGGTCGCGGGGGGCGCTGGCGCCTATCTCAGCTACAATCGGGCGGAAGGCGGGGTACACCCTGGACAAGTCGCCACCTCATCACAGGGCCAACACAGATAGACAGACAACATTCACACTCACATTCACACACTAGGGCAAATTTAGTGTTGCCAATCAACCTATCCCCCAGGTGCATGTTTTTGGAAGTGTGAGGAAGCCGGAGTACCCGGAGGGAACCCACGCATTCACGGGGAGAACATGCAAACTCCACACAGAAAGATCCCGAGCCTGGATTTGAACCCAGGACTGCAGGAACTTCGTATTGTGAGGCAGACGCACTAACCCCTCTGCCACCGAGAAGCCTAAATTTGTTGCACTGTATTGTCATGATCTGCATGACAGTTTTTGTGTTGTTTTTCTATATTCAGTGTTCTTTCCTGTCTAGCGCTCTTATTTTTGTTTCACTTCCTAATTTGGTTATGTCTTGCAGTGACTTCACCACTTATTCTCAGGGCTCAGTACTCCTCAGGGCTGTGTAGTTTTGTTTATTGTGAAGAATGTTCATGGTATGCCTTTTGTTTGTTAAGCCTCCTTATTACCTGCCCTTCATTTCTGTCTCTGTACGCTGGTGTAATGCCAACTACCATCCATGTTCCAGACAGAATTTATAAATATTGAAATATGGTTTTAGTTTAAAGGCCTACTAAAACCCACTACTACCGACCACGCAATCTGATAGTTTATACATCAATGATGAAATATTAACATTGCAACACATGCCAATACGGCCTTTTTAGTTTATTGAATTGCAATTTCAAATTTCGCGCGAAGTATCCTGTTGAAAACTTCAGTATGATGACGTCTCGGGTTGTAGTGGACATTTTTTTCTATCCCGATCCAAGCTATAAGTAGTCTACTTTAATCGCATAATTACACAGTATTCTAGACATCTGTGTTGCTGAATCTTTTGCAATTTGTTCAATTATTAATGGAGACGTCAAATAAGAAAGATGTAGGTGGGAAGCGGTGTATTGCAGCTGCCTTTAGCAACACAAACACAGCCGGTGTTTCCTTGTTTACATTCCCGAAGTTGAAGCTTTACTATGGAACGGAGCGGTCAAGCGAACATGATTCCCGACCACATGTCAACCGGCAGGTTTCGGTGATACAATTGTGGTAATAAGTGGGCTCTTACCGTAGACATGAGCCTAGCTTGCGTCGTTCCTCGTGCACCTGTCAAAGAGGCAGCTGCGTGGCTTCCCTCAGAGACACTGGCGGTCACCACACCCATTGCCACACCCCTCCGACTTTCAGGTACGACAGTATAATCTCACTACAACACTAGTAACACAATAAACAGATAAGGGATTTTCCAGAATTATCCTGGTGAATGTGTCTAATAACATCTGAATCGGTCCTACTGCGCTGTCTTTTTTATTTATAAAAAAAAAAATGTTTTCTTTATTATTCACTCTAACTTTCCTCATCCACAAATCTTTCATCCTCGCTCAAATTAATGGGGAAATCGTCGCTTTCTCGGTCCGAATCGCTCTCGCTGCTGGTGGCTATGATTGTAAACAATGTGAGGATCTGAGGAGCCCTACAACCCGCAACGTCACGCGCACATCGTCTGCTACTTCCGGTAAAGGCAAGGCTTTTTTATTAGCGACCAAAATATTTTCAGCAAAAATATGGCAATATCGCGAAATGATCAAGTATGACACATAGAATGGACCTGCTATCCCCGATTAAATAAGAAAATCTAATTTCAGTAGGCCTTTAAGGCATGTCTGCTGCTAACGACCTGATCTTGCCCAAAGTCGTCCGTAAGGTGTTTGTGGAGGTCAACGAGGAAGGAAGCAAGGCAGCTGCAGCAACAATCGTTTTTGTGCATTACGCATCAGTTATTGCACACACCATCATCACTGACCACCCCTTCCTCTTCTTACGATACAACCCCACCAACACAATCCTGTTTGCTGGCCTATACTCTTCACCTGAATGAGACAGTGTTTATGTTGTTTTATTGTTGTAGCGATCTCTCTTTTAAGTGCTGCTTTTCTGTCCTCCTGCAAATTGTAACGTTAAAATCATGACGTAAATAAAGGAAGTGGCATTTTTGCTGATATTGTTTTCTGCTTGACGTCTTTTTGCAACTTCCCCTTTACGCCTGTGCAGTACAAATAATGACAAATTGCAAGCCTATGTTTTTTAAATCTCCAAGAAGTTGGTCATTTCCTCTATCTTGTTCATACACTGATATAGTGTGTGTAAAGTGTAAAGATGTTGTTTATATAGCTAAATAGGAACACACAAATATTGTATTAGAAACACTATGCAGTTGACAGTATAAAACAAAACTATATATTATTAACTTTTTAAAAGCTGATTTTTCAATATATTTATTATATCTCATTATATAATGCATACATGTTCAGTAAATATATGCTATAGCTCAGGGGTGTCTGAAATGCAGACTAGCGGCCATTTGTGGCCCGCTATCCGAGTTCTGTTAGCCCACAGCATATTGACAGAAAAAAACTGTGAAAATGTAAGAAAAAAAAAGAGCAAAAAAAAATTATTTTGAAAAAGTAACAGTAATAGCAATGGTAAATTTGGAACTGAACATTATTATTTTCGTACAAGCAGAATGTTTAACACACTAGCTTATGTAATCGGAATATTGTCATTATATTCTTGCGGGTGGAAAACAGTAAAAATGTAGGAAAGAGCAAAAAACTTGGAACGTAGAAAAACCTGAAATATTCTAACTAATAGGTAAAAATGTATGCAGTACTTAGAGTCGCCTATAACACAAAGCTGACACAAAGTTTTGTCTCGAAATATATATATCGATCTTCAGCATGTTTTCTTTTTGTGTGTGTGCGTACAAAAATTAAGAAATATCAAAATGGCCCCTGCATACTTTGACTTTTCAGTATGCGGTGTTACGGTTTGTACATGGGAAGAAGACGACACAGACAACAGGGACGTCGTTTAACTGTATTTATATATATGCATAATATATAAAAAATATATGAAGTGTGTACTAACCCAAATAAATAGATAGATAGATAGATAGATAGATAGATAGATAGTACTTTATTGTATGTGTATAGTGTGCGACTAGGTGTACGAATTAAATGTTGAGTGTTACCAAAAGTGTTGAGCGGCAGGCTGACTCGGAGGTCCGTGGGCAGACGTGAGGTCGAGGGGAGGAGATAGGCGTCAAAGTCTGTGTCCAGGTGGAAGGTCGAGATCCAAGACGCAGCCACGGATGCAGAGGGAATACAGGGAGACGAGACACACTGCTCGTGACGCGGGAACGGAGGTACACTGATGGAAGGTGACAAAGACGACACGAGACAAATGAACAAGACGGAGGAAAAACAGAGAGAGAAAGAGTGCATAAAGCTTGCTCGGTTCGGCTTACTGTACAGGACAGGTCGCTACGTTCTGGCCCCGGATAGCAGGTTGTGCTGGTTTAAGAAGGCAGGTCTTCTCATCAGCGACGGGTGCGTTGATTGCTGGCGATTGATTGCAGCTGCTTGTTGTAGCCCGACTCTTGGAGGATCGTCCAGCGCAGCACACAGATGAAAGCGGCCCTTGGTGGAAAACGTTTAGACATGCACACCTAATCTAAAATATTAGAAACTCTCAAAATGAAATAAAACAAATATATGAACATGGTTTAGTTAGTTAGTTAGTTAGTTAGTTTTGTAAATACAATTTATAATAGTAGTTATTAATTCATTAATTTGAACATTACAACAACAATATTAAAAACTAACTAAACATTACTATTTTTGTTCAGGCAAAATTGTTGACACATAAAGTTATGTAATTGTAAAATCATTATTGTTCTATTCTTACAGGGGCCAAACAACAACAGTAAAAATGTAATAAAAAAGAGCAAAACTATTGGAATGTAATGAGAAAAAGCTGAAATGTTCTAATAAGTGATAATAATACACTATACTTTGTCACTTATAACGCAGAGCTGACACAACTTTGTGTCTTTGAATATACATAAAATTGGTTTTTAGCATTTTTTTGATACAAATTTTTTATCAAAATTGACTTTTCAGTACGCGGCCATTAGTGGGAAAAGTTTGGACGCCCTTGCTTTAGTTACAATACTTTTCAAATACTCATATTGCTGTTATACATATTCCTATTAAACATACAAATATAAGAACATCGTCCTACTTCTGTTCAAATATTCCCATTTACTTACAGCAGTGGTTCTCAATCTTTTTTCAGTGATGTACCCCCTGTGAACATTTTTTTAATTCAAGTACCCCCTAATCAGAGCAAAGCGTTTTTGGTTAAAAAAAAGAGATAAAGAAGTAAAATACAGAACTATGTCATCAGTTTCTGATTTATTAAATTGTATAACAGTGCAAAATATTGCTTATTCGTAGTGGTCTTTCTTGAACTATTTGGAAAAAAATATAAAAATAACTAAAAACTTGTTGAAAAATAAACAAGTTATTCAATTATAAATAAAGATTTCTACACATAGAAGCAATCATCAACTTAAAGTGCCCTCTTTGGGGATTGGAATAGAGATCCATCTGGATTTATCAACTTCATTCTAAACATTTCTTCACAAAAAAGAAATCTTTAACATCAATATTTATGGAACATATCCACAAAAATCTAGCTGTCAACACTGAATATTGCATTGTTGTATTTCTTTTCACAGTTTAAGAACTTACATTCATATCTTATTGAAGTATTATTCAATAAATATATTTATAAAGGATTTTTGAATTGTTGCTGTTTTTAGAATAAATAAAAAAAAATCTCACGTACCCCTTGGCATACCTTCAAGTACCCCCAGGGGTACGCATACCCCCATTTGAGAACCACTGACTTACAGAACTGTATGAATAAGATTAAAAATAAAAAATAAAAACAATTCAAATAATAAACATTTATGTTTGTACAGTACATTATTTTATTTGTCTTTTTTCTTTAAAAAACAGTTTTGTTTTAAATCCTGTACTTCCGGACAATAAACAGATCTCATGTCGGACGCGGAAGTTGATTTTCCAATGACGTTCCTCCTGGGCGTCTACGTGTAATAAAAAAAGATATATAAAACACTTTTTTGACAACAGTCGGAGTGTTTCTGGACTACCGGAGGACCTAAATAAACGTACGTTAGAAAGTAATTCATTTATCGAGGTATAAGAATATATGGGCGTACTTGTAATGTTTTATGTGGTACAGGAATTAGATTTTGATTATGGCTCAATTACAATGCGGTATTAAATATCACGCTGTCGTGAAATAAATCCAATTGCCAGCAGCATGTTATTTATTCATTCCAAATGTTTAATTCTCCAAAAATACATGTATTTTGTGAGAATTAATTCTGACTTGTATGTAAATATTTTTTTGTTTTTTTTTCCAGACAAAATGGCGTCTTCAGCAGACATTCTAGCCAAGGCTAACACCTCCTTCTGCTTGGATCTGCTGAGAAGATTGAGCGACAATGACAAGAAAGCAAATGTCTTCTTCTCCCCTTTCAGCATCTCTTCCGCCCTCGCCATGGTGATGCTGGGGGCTGCTGGCAACACAGCCTCACAGATGGAAGAGGTACACTTTCAAATCAAGTTCTAAGCAACATGTGTGTGTTCACAACTGCAACCTTAAAGGCCTACTGAAATGAGATTTTCTTATTTAAACGGGGATAGCAGGTCCATTCCATGTGTCATACTTGATCATTTCGCGATATTGCCATGTTTTTCTGAAAGGATTTAGTAGAGAACATCGACGATAAAGTTTGCAACTTTTGGTCGCTAATAAAAAAGCCTTGCCTGCACCGGAAGTAGCAGACGATGTGCGCGTGACGTCACGGGTTGTAGGGCTCCTCACCTCTTCCCATTGTTTATAATCATAGCCACCAGCAGCGAGAGCGATTCGGACTGAGAAAGCAACAATTTCCCCATTAATTTGAGCGAGGATGAAAGATTTGTGGATGAGCAAAGTTAGAGTGAAGCACTAGAAAGAAAAAAAAGGCGAGTGCAGTGGGAGCGATTCAGATGTAATTAGACACATTTACTAGGATAATTCTGGAAAATCCCTTATCTGCTTATTGTGTTAATAGTGTTTTAGTGTGATTATAAAGTCATACCTGAAAGTCGGAGGGCTGCGGTGATCGCCAGTGTCTCTGAGAGAAGCCAATGGAGGAGCCAAGATGACAGCTGCTGCAGGAGGACGCTAACTCCGCACAAGTCTCCGGTAAGAGCCGACTTAATATCAAAATTTTCTCATCCAAAACTTGCTGGTTGACATGTGGCAGAGAAACATGTTCGCTAAAGCTTCACAACACACAAAGAAACACCAGCTGTGTTTCGGTTGCTAAAGGCAGCTGCAATCCACCGCTTTCCACCAACAGCATTCTTCTTTATAGTCTCCAGTATTAATTGAACAAATTGCAAAAGATTCAGCAACACAGATGTCCAAAATACTGTGTAATTATGGGATGAAAAGAGACTACTTTTAGCCGTAAGTGGTGCTGGGATAAAATGTTCCCTCCAACCAATACCGTCACAAACACGCGTCATCATTCCGTGACATTTTCATCAGGAAACTCCGCGGGAAATTTAAAATTGTAATTTAGTAAACTAAACCGGCCGTATTGGCATGTGTTGCAATGTTAATATTTCATCATTGATATATAAACTATCAGACTGCGTGGTCAGTAGTAGTGGGTTTCAGTAGGCCTTTAATGTGTTCAGTTGGAGTTGGTGACTGAGAATTCTGACATACTGTAAGTTAAATTGCTGACTGCAGTTCAAAGGGTAAAGTGCAACGTGTGTGTGTGTGTGTGTGTGTGTGTGTGTGTGTGTGTGTGTGTGTGTGTGTGTGTGTGTGTGTGTTCTTGTATTTCTGTCCTTCTTGAGGCATCTACGCGGAAAAGTACCTCCCATATGAGGATCGGTGAACAAGTTATGACTGAAATTATGGTCTCAATACAGAAAACCATTGCATCTAACAGAGAGCCAAATACCAGAGTCCGTGAACATTGCTCCAAAGTCAGGATTTTTGGTTGATTTAATGTTCTCACAAAAGTAAACATTGACAGGTGCAAAGGCAGCAATATATGACAAAACAAGATGAGAAGCTAAAGATGGACTTTTTATGTTTGTTTTGTAATAGTATTTTTCAAATGTGCCAGTAAAAAATCAGCTGCTGGCCCTAAATGAACCCCGGGCCGCACTTTGGACACCCGTGTTCTAGTTTATGTGGTCTTGCACAGCTGGTTATACATGTAAGGGAGTCAAGTGGATAAGCGAGAAGCAGGGAATTGATTCAAAAATGACAAATGTAAATGTACCACCATATAAAAAAAAAAGTGTATCGAGTATTGTTAATTTTTTTTTTTAATTAAATCAACATAAAAATATACAAGATACAATTTCAATTAGTGCATAGTGCACCCCCCCCCCCCCCCAAAAAAAACCCCTCCCTCCCCCATTCACACTCATCCACACCCACTCACACAAAAAAAGGGTTGTTTCTTTCTGCTACCAAAATTCTGGTTCCCACAACATATATAGCACAGTCTAGGGACGCAGTCCCTGAAACACACATGATTGTGTGTGCCGCCGGTCCACTAACATTATCATTAATTACTATTTTTTTTAATGTAATTGTGTTATATTATTTTACTTTCTTTTTTGTCCAATAAAATGTTTTTTTCTTTTTATTTATCTTATTATATTTTATTTATAAAATAAATAAAAAAAATTACCTTATCTTCACCAGACCAGGTTGTTAATGAAATTAGACTTGTCTAACGGTTTTTAAAACCAGGTCCAGTCCAGATAATGTCCAAGTCTGGCTCAGCAACACACACCCTCATCCATGTACAACAACAACAAAAATAGGGAAACAACAGATTGCATATAATTTATGAACAATATTACATTTTCATAAAATGCATTTTTGTAAAGTTCATATTATGTCCAAGTCAGACTCAACACACACCTTCATTTTGTACACTCAAAAATAGGGAACACAACAACAGATAGCATAGATGTTGTTGCTGTTGTATATCTATAAACATCATTACATTTTCACAATAAGCCTTTAAGGATTTCCCATCTTTTTTCATGTTTTTTGGCATTATTATCGTTGTCAATCATGTATCTTTCTAAAGCTAAAAAATACTGAATAAATGTTTTAAAGAAAGTAATACTAAGTGAATATCTATTTTTGGCCTTAAAAATAAACCTTTTACCAAGTACTATAATTAAATTGACTAAGTCATGATTGTCAATGAACTCTCCTAAAATAACAGAAACTAAATCAAGCTTCATAAACAAACCAATCCTTGAACACATTTTTTCAACTTCCACCCAAAAAGAAGACACAATATGACAATACCAAAACAAATGCAGGGTGGATGTAGATTCCTGACAACAAAATAGGCAATCATCTGACTCAGTCATATTCCATAGTTTTAACATTTTCCTTGTTGACGTTTTCATTACTGCATTTTTTATGTACTTCATGCGATCTGTGTACAGTGTGACATATTTCGGTGTTTATTTAAGTACTTGAAAATTTGACTTACTAGTACAGAGACCAAGGACCTACTGTATAACACAAGTGTTTTGGTTCCATCAAATCCATGTTTATTTATTTAGTTACATTAACAAAAAACATGTTATGTCATATGTTTTGCACATTTGTTGATGTTTAACGCAATTAATTCATACCCTCCAGGTTCTGTATTTCACTGAAGCAAAGTCCCAAAAGGCTGTAGCACAATAGAGGCAAATGCAGCAGCAGGTCAAGTCCAGTCTGCCAAGGTGGTAATTTACAGTACATAGAAATAAGGCACTGTATAGAAGCATGTGGAACTTTGTACTAATAACTAACTCGGTGCAAGCAGGCTGTATTGTGCAAAGGGGGCAGCTTTATTTGTTACACAGCGTGTTGCTAGCAACCATCTTGATGTGCACGACTATTCTGTTCTTTGGTGTGGCTGCTCAGAATGATAGAATACTATGGAATTCAACAATACACTAAAAACATTAACAATCTGTCAATGTTTTCTGTGCCATAAAATTTTTGAAAAGTGTTACCTTTTCTTTATTTTACAAAACCCAAAACCAGTGAAGTTGTCACGTTGTGTAATTCGTAAATAAAAACAGTATACAATGATTTGCAAATCCTTTTCAACTTATTTTCAATTAAATAGACTTCAAAGACAAGATATTTAATGTTCAAACTAAGAAACATATATTTTTTGTAAATAATCATTAACTTAGAATTTAATGGCAGCAACACATTGCAAAAAAGTTGGCACAGGGTCATGTTTACCACTGTGTTACATGACCTTTCCTTTTAACAACACTCAGGAAACATTTGAGAACTGAGGACACCATTTTTTTTAAGCTTTTCAGGTGGAGTTATTTCCCATTCTTGCTTGATGTACAGCTTTAAGTTGTTCAAAAGTCTGGGGTCTCCGTTGTGGTATTTTAGGCTTCATATTGCACCACACATTTTCAATGGGAGACTGGTCTGGACTACAGGCAGGCCAGTCTAGTACCCACACTCTCTTACTAGATAGATAGATAGATAGATAGATAGATAGATAGTACTTTATTGATTCCTTCAGGAGAGTTCCTTCAGGAAAATTAAAATATGAAGTACTATGAAATACTATGAAGCCACACTGTTGTAACACGTGGCTTGGCATTGTCTTGCTGAAATAAGCAGGGGCGTCCATGATAACGTTGCTTGGATGGCAACATATGTTGCTCCAAAACCTTTTTAACTTGCACTTGCAGATGTAGCGACCAACTGTAGTTACTGACAGTGGTTTTCTGAAGTGTTCCTGAGCCCACGTGGTGATATCCTTTACACACTGTCGCTTTTTATGCCGTACCACCTGAGGGATCGAAGGTCCGTAATATCTTCGCTTGCATGCAGTGATTTCTCTAGATTCTCTGAACCTTTTCATGATATGACAGACTGTAAATGGGGTTGCTGCATTTGGGCGGAAGGCGGCGTACACCCTCGACAAATCGCCACCTCACACTCTCATTCACACACGAGGGCCACTTTAGTGTTGCCAATCAACCTATCCCCAGGTGCATGTTTTTGGTGGTGGGAGGAAGCCGGAGTACCCGGAGGGAACCCACGTAGTAACGGGGAGAACATGCAAACTCTACATAGAAAGATCCCGAGCCCGGGATTGAACTCACAACCTTTCGTATTGTGAGGCACATGCACTAACCCCTGTTTCACCGTGCTGCCATGTACACACACATATATATATATATATATATATATGTATGTATATGTATGTGTATATATATGTATATATATGTGTGTATATATATGTTATACAAGTGTACATATATGTGTATATATATATATATATATATATATATATATATATATGTATGTATATGTATGTGTATATATATATATATATATATACATACATATACATATATATATATATATATGTATATGTATATATATGTATGTATATGTATGTGTATATATATGTATATATATGTGTGTATATATATGTTTATACAAGTGTACATATATGTGTATATATATATATATATATATATATATATATATATATATATATATATATATATATATATATATATATATATATATATATATATATATATATATATATATATACATATATATATATATATACATATATATGCAGTTGCTACGCCAACCCCTGTGGCACTGGCAGTGAAACAGGGATTCAGAACATCCTCTCATCCTGTTACTATCTTATTAACAGATAAACTTATCATTTTGTTTGCCCAAAGTCTGTTCAGGAAATTGAAGTGTTCATCCCTCTCAAATACTTCTTTAAACATTGTAACTTACAAAATATAAGGTTAGAGTCAATAACATACGACACTATAAATAGCAAACAGAGCAAAATGGTAGCGTGCATGCTTGCATACATGGGTGCATGGTGCATGCGTCTTAAAGGGTACAAGTTGTGGTGTTCATGTCAACCCGCCCTATTGACTTAATGTAAATGCTATTTGCAGGTGGATGTCTGCAACTGTGCACTAACTATTCACTTATTGGTGTCAGCACAGCTTGAATCGATCTGCTTGCTGTGTAACTTCTCTTTTTCTCGATTCACAGTGTCTGAAAACTGAAGGCCATGATGAAATCCATGAAAGCTTTGCCAAAGTGCTGCTGGAGCTGAACAATCCAAAATCACTTTATGCACTCAGTGTTGCCAACAGGCTGTATGGGGAGAAGTCTTACACGTTTGTTGAGGTTTGTGTTGTTGTATTTTCTATTTTGTTCCAAATAACAAGAAGACAAAGACACAAATCTTGAGAGTCTTGCATAAAGAATGAGGACAATGACAGCACTTTTGTGATAAACACGATACACTCCATAAAAGGATCCAAGAGTTCCCGCAGAAATTCAGGCTTTGCAGTAAAAGTGGACGATACCAGTATTGAAATATATCCAATACCAAATATTACAGGACCCAATTTCAAAGACAGATATTTTTTACTTGAATGTTTTTCAAAATTATTGAATGATTTGGTGATGTTTGCCTTGAAGTTGTTGTTTGGGATTATTAGCAGAATAAAACACAAAACAAAGATTTAGGCAAATATAAAACAAAAACATATATGTGGTAGAGGTAGTAGGTAGGACAATATCAGCAAAACAAAACACTTTGACATTCAATTGTTTGAGCAAGATAAAGTCAACAGTGCAAGATAAAAATTTGATATTGTGAATTACATTATATGTATATATGTGTATACATTATATATATATATAAATAAAAAACTCAAAACTGTTGTGATTAATCGCAATTTTTTTTTGTTTTTAGCACTATGACTGGACAATTTGTTTTTTTTCAATGACATGTTTATTAAACTTCATGCTTTTTTAAACAACTCAAGACAAAATTGACATAAACATGCTTTATATGACACTAAAAAAATGACCCACAGAATCCTGCTGTAGGAGCTCTTGCATTCAGAGGAAAGAAGCTACACTTTTGTGATTAGATACCAGTTTTGTGCATTAATAACACAAAATGTGGATTGTTACAATCATGGTTTGATAGTCAAAGATGTTTGGTAATGAAATCTGTGATATTCTTAGCTGAATAAGTGCTTCTGATGTTCTGTACATTACATGTTGAACAAGTTATTAGCATTTATATTACTACATGACAATGTCTTAATGTAATATTCAGCCTGCTAAACATTCTGTAACTGTTATAAAATCCATCCATTTTTTTTTCCATCCATTTTCTACCGCTGATTCCCTTTCGGGGTCACGGGGGGCGCTGGCGCATATCTCAGCTACAATCGGGCGGAATAATTAAATATACATAATTAAAACTGCCAGAAAATTCCCCCAACATATTCCTCATTTGATGTACTTGCATTTCTTTAGGGAGAACTATCACAGATTACATTATAAAACATCTTTGACAATCAAAGCATGATGGTAATGTAAGCCATTTTTCCATTTTGGTTAGTGTAGTTGGACCGGCTATAACTCGTAGCGCTTTTATTTTGTAGCCGGAAGTGTGTGCATTGGCTTGTTTTGACGACAAACCTAAATGTTGGCAATAACAAAAAGTGCCTCTTGACTTCCTCCCTACCATCTTTCATTTTGTACTGAGCTTTTATCCCATCTTACTAAACCAGTTACAGTGACAGTCTACATTTTATGTTACCAATGCTCTAAACTGTAATCTAAACACCGAAACGAAGCTCCACCTCTTTGAATGCAAGCAAGCCAGCATTTGCATTTGCATTAGCTGCATTGATGATCACGGTGATCATAGCTAAAATGGTCTTGTATTGTTTATAGAACAACTTGCCATGGCTTTGGACCTGGGCTTTTCATATTGTACCATTCTTTTTGTCCATAAAATGGGGTACCGTTATGTTTCTTGGCTAGATAATGATTGGGAAACACTGCCGTAGAGTTCTAAGTGTGTATTTAATGCCGTCCGAATGATTATTTTCACCTCTGCTAGTTATGGATGTTCAAAAATGATGTGTTTTTTCTGGTTTTAGGATTTTCTAGCACAAACTAAAACACACTACAGAGCAGAGCTGGAGTCTGTGGACTTTATAAGTGCACATGAGGCAGCAAGAGTCAACATCAACAAATGGGTAGAGAATGAGACACAAGGTAGACGTCTTAAAACCAATAAACAATCTTAATACAAGGGTAACACAATGTTAACACAATGTTGATGTATGCCACTGCTGCTTTTAAACCAGGTAAGATTACAGACATACTGATCCCAGGTGTGTTGAACAACATGACCAGGCTGGTGCTGGTCAATGCCATCTACTTTAAAGGCGACTGGATCCAGAAGTTTGAGAAGAGTTCAACACGTGACGCTCAATTTAGGATTAACAAGGTAACACTGCAGTAAAGTACTTTTTATGCTCATCATTACAATTACATTCCTAACCAAAGGGTTTCCCGCAGCGTTTTGTTGTTAAGGCGAACGCCTTAGCAACAAAAGCCACCGCCTAAATCTAAAGTCTTAACAAGCTGCTCTGCTTAGTTCTGCCTCTGCCTCTGTTAGTACGTCTCTGTAGCACCCAGCATTGTCCCACCCACAGAACCATCTGATTGGGTACACGCACAGCGGTAATAGCCAATCAGCAGTGCGTACTGAGAGCCATGTAACAGCCAATCAGTAGTGTGTATTCAGAGCGTATGGAGTCAGTGCTCCTGCGGTGGGGTGAGCAAAAAGGTGTTTAGTGGGTAAGCACAAGGCAGCGGACTCTCCCCAAATTATAATAAACACCTCCCAGTCAACTACTAGTAAAATCACTATGAGTCTGTTGACGTTCTAAAACATTAGCGGCAGCTCAGCTCGCTTGCAGTCCTTGAGGTGATGGCTAATTAACTTTTAGCGTAACGTTAGCTCACTGTGCGGTGTGTGCGTGTGTGTGTGTTACAGACAGCGAAGCCCTGTCTGTCTGAGAGAAAGACAAGCATTATTGACCTACAGTCAACTAAGTTATTTCACTTTACCTATTTCTGTGTTGATTGAAATATGTTGAAGCAGCAAAAACAATATTATGTTATGAAGAGTTTCCTGAAGCTGTCTCTGATAGTTGATATAATATTGTAACTGCATCATAAGGGCTACATGAACTCCATGGTGTTCAGGGATGAATAGTCTCTCCTATTGCTAGTCTACTATTTTTCAGCTAGTTACATTGATCATTAATAATGTAACAGCCTAGTTTTGAATAGCAGGGTCCCTGCTATCACATGTTGATAAAAATAATACATTTACATAATAAAAATCAACTACAGGCTTCCCTAATGCTGTATTGAATCAAGCATGATGAGTTGAGCATATGTAAAGTTCAAGTTTGAAGTTTATTCACAATACCATATTACGATTACAACAGTAGTGAATATCCATTTAAGGATGGTGGTAAGTGAAAGAGTCCCCCAGATAAGCTAGAAGAAGCTTTTGGCAGGGGGTCCAGAGGTCAGTATTTGCATGGAATGCTGAAACATGGTGGTAAGCACAAAAACGCGATATGACAAACACAAAATATGAGCACAAAAGCCAGCATACACGTACATAAGTTTCAAGTTTCAACAGTCGTATACCCCGAAGCCACATGTGACAATGCTAATCCTCTAAAGGAGCACTAGCCATTCACATGAGGCATTAGAGATAGGTGGTTAATAGGTATGATTTCAGTTGTTTTTTTTTAAGTTGGAGAATGAATACAGCAGCCTGAGGCCAGATCTTTGGTCCCCTGCATACAAGACTTCGAGCAGTACAAGCCAGTAGACGATGTTTACCTGATATCAGGTCAAAGTTGTGGACATGCTGGCGACGATAGATAGGAACCAAGCTTCAGAGCCTGAGATTCAGCCTGTGGATGATTTGATAGGTTAGACAAGCATTGTGATAATGTCAGCATGTGGCCCCACTTTTAACTCTTTTTTTTTTTTAAACCCTTATTGCAAACGTTTACTTACAGAAAATCAATTTACTTAGTAAGTCTTTATTTTGACTTAGTAAGTCATTATTTAGACTTAGTACATTACTAAGTCAAAATTTTGACTTACCAAGTCATAATGACATACTTAGTGTCTCAGGTAACTGAGACTGTTTTGTTTTTACTTTTCTTAAAAAAATATTGAGATATATATCGTATATCGCCATTCGACAAGGTGGAGACGTGATGGCGACAGGCCGAGTTACACCGATCCTTACACCCACCCACCCCCTTGCCCGGTCTGTCTGCCTGGAGAGACACCACCTTAACTAACACATTTTCTGGGGGAAACACTGAACCATAATGCGAAACAACAAAAATAAGCAATGTCATCCAACCACAACATTAACTAAATTCACAATAAAAACTAACTGTAAAAAAAAAAAAACCAAGTTTTTTCCCTCATCACAAAGTGAGTTTCGTATTTCATTTCATATTGCTGAAGTGTCGACCTTGCTCGTGCAATAACTTGGACAATTTAACTTTGACATCGGTTACCTGTGGGTAGCAACGTTTAATTGTACTGTGCCTGTCAAATAAATACAATTATAACAGTGGTGGGGGAAATGAGAGTTAACTAAGCTCTGCTTATAATGAGAGGAACAGAAAAAGAGGGATACATTGATTGTTATTTATGGACCACACACATGTTGTGTTATTGGCATTGGATCATCCACCCTACATACTTGGATCATACATACTTGATCTATGTTGTCTTAGTGAACCACTTCTGTCCCAGCACATACTACACTCATAACACTTCATTTGCAGATGATCTGCAAACTGTTTTTTTTTTTTAATTCAATTAATCAATTTTTTGGGTGTTCTGATTATTGTCAGAATGTTGCTGCACTTTCAATATGATCGGGATTCAAAGTTAAAAGTTAAAGTACCAATGATTGTCACACACACACTAGGTGTGGCGAAATTATTCTCTACATTTGACCCATCACTCTTGATCACCCCCTGGGAGGTGAGCAGTGGGCAGCAGCAGTGCCGTGCCCGGGAATCATTTTTGGTGATTTAACCCCCAATTCCAACCCTTAATGCTGAGTGTCAAGCAGGAAGGCAATGGGTCCCATTTTTATAGTTTTTGGTATGACTCAGCCGGGGTTTGAACTCACGACCTACCGATCTCAGGGCGGACACTGTACCCACTAGGCCACTGAGTAGGTAGCAATCAGCAGCATTTACAATGAGAAGAGCCACTAAAGAAAATATACCCCAGTTGATAAACTTTAAAAAATGATGGAAGCTTTTTTAATTAACAGGCAAAGGAATATTTCCGTTCAGAATTTAAATGTATTACCTTCTTCTGACATTGGTCTTGTTGTGGGTTATATTGTGACTGATGGGAGCCTCCTTTCTGCAGGAAGGAAAGTCTTTCTTTAGTTTTAAGGCTGTCTAAATAATGAGAGGTGACTAGAATTGAAGAACATTTGATTCTATACAAAGGAGTAAATACAAACAATAATAAAAACCAGGGCTGCAGAGGAGACCGAGCTGTCTAAAGTCTAGAGCCTTCTCTAAAATGGTTGCGTGCCACATATGCTTTTGTCCATGTTGGCGAAGATCGAAACAGAAAGTTAACTTGGCTTATGTGTTGAGAAATCATTGTTTTTATTCTCTTCGATCAGAACCAAGGCAAACGGTAGTACAAAGGGTGTCAAAATGCTTTTCATTGAGGTCTACATCATAGTTATGGCTGCCCATCAGAAGGCCGCCTCTAACACTGAATACATATGAATATATGGTCTTTTCTCTCTGGCTCTCATCGAGGGTGGACCCTCCCCTTTCCTCTCCCTTATCTCTCCTGCTTGCTTCTTTGTCTTGTCTTAACTTTCTTGTTGCCTCTTTTTGCACTGCTCTCCAAATCTAAACATTGGAACTATTTAACTGGCCTCAACAAAATTGACAAGATCTTGGGTTTGGGGGAACCTGCTGTCGTGACAAAGCGGTTGTTGCTGGACACACGACGGACTCTTGGGAGAAGAACAGTGCCGCGTGCCTGGCGACCCTTTTCTGTTGAGGACGTGAAGATATCTACCTATTCGGAATTATGATAACAGGACATCTGCTGATTGGATTAAGCGTTGCTCTAGTGTGTTGACAAATTGGAAGTTGCTGGTAGTCTTCAAAGTACCCCAAAGCTGCCACAAATGATTGAAGGATGCGGGAAGAACTGTGGATCACATCGGACCGTCTACCCCGCAGTTTTTGAGGACCAGTCATGGACAATTTAAAGTGAAAAGCAAATTTTATTTTCACCCGCATACAAAACATTCTAACTTGGATTGTTTCCTTGGCGTCGAGACTCTCCCGAAGGACAGTGCAGCGAAGACACAACAAACTCCCTTCTTATCTTTCATGGACACACTTGTTGACTTTAGAATAGCGACTGCACAATACATCAAGGAGCAGAACAGAGACACACTACGGGCTTACACACACACATCCACAAAAATAAACGCCACACATACACACCCAAACCCCTCCAACCCAACGCCCTCGACGCAAATCCCATAGGGGTGATGAATGGATGGTCAGCGCCTGAGAGCTGCGGCCTACCATCATGACCCCGAACTCCCTTCCCTCTGTTGCTAGATATCTCGAGATGTATGTTGTAATATGTATATGTGCTTTGCTATGGTGGTTTTTTCCCACTCCAGACTGGGCCCCCTTAGGATTGTCTGGATTGTATTTTTTTTAACTCATCCTAGCCCAGCGTTTTACCATTTTTCCCCATCTTTTATGGGGCGCCAGCGTTCCTGTTCTGTAACCCTGTACACTGTTTGTTTTTGTCTAATCTTGAACGGGTTTGTTCTGAAAACAAAGGTACGTAGTACTTGTGCAATGACAATAAAGACCTATCTCTATCTATATATAAATGTATTAAGATTTACCTTGTGATATTATTACACAATTGTTTTACTTACATTGTAAGTCATCTAAACTTTACCATAAAAATTAAGATGGTGTTTCTACATCATATTATTGTAAATTAATACAAAGTACCACTGTTGTTTATGGTAGAATTCTGACAAATAAGCTGCTAGTTTTTTTTTACTGTAAACCCTATGTTGTTTTTACAGTGTATTACTGTAAATGAAACAGCAACACAGTTTTTCTTAAGTGAAAAAACTGTCAGCTCAGTTGCCGGAATTGTACCGTAAAAAAAAAGTGGTTCTGTTTTTCCATTCATAAATGCTGTGAAAACTTTTACCCCAAAAGGGACGAGCTGTACAAAATGGATTGATGGATCGCAGCCACACACACACACACACACACACACACACACCAACCCTTTTTCTTGCTTTCCTCACGCTCATCCAATCACCAGGAGTCATCAGGACACATTCATGGCCTCACAGACTGCATCCATCCATTTTGTACCGCTTGACTCTTTCGGAGTCGTGGGGGATGCTGGAGCCTATCTCTCAGACTGTTGTAAATAATACTATTATTTTCAAAAAGGAACGTTTCTCAATCTTTTGAACAAATTCTCCTCTCAGACAAACCACATTGTTCTTGAGTGTGAGTAGCTGACGTGTATATTTAATTTAATATACAATATTCTACTGTACTATCCTTCTTGTAAAACTTGTGTGGCATTGCAATGCCGGATTTGTTCCTCCAGGGATGCGTCGGACATGAACACAGCGTAAGGTAAGATGTAAAGGATTTATTAAACTAATAAAAAGGCTGGGAACAAAAATACTGGAGCTAGACAGAAAAAAAGGCAAACAAATGGCGCTAGCATGGAAGCTAGGAAAACGAACAGAAACACAACACTTGGCACGAAGGCACAAAAAGGGAAAACAAACAATTAGCATGAGAGCTAAAATAAACAAAACGCAGCGCAAGAGCTAGCGAGTATGGAAAGCAAGTCGTCATCAGTTGCATGAAAGCAAACTAGGATCCGAGACCGAAGAACGAAAAGGGGCAGGCTTATATAAGGCAGTGATCAGTAGAAACAGGTGTGCGGAACTGAGAGTAGCAGGTGGAAACAATATGCAGCCATGGTGACAAAGCAAACAGGAAATAAGGAAGTCCAAACAACAGAATGTGAAAAAAGGAACAAAGCTACAATATGTGATGATCCGACCATCGGATCACAACACTTCTGAAGGAGCCACTTCTAGTTAAACTTCATACAAAGTAATTGGATTGATGGGAACTGGTGGTGTTTGCAACACTATAAGAAGAGAAAAATAATTTCATAATTTGTTGATTATGTTCAATGTATTTTAATTCATTCATCATGTTATGAGTTCCTATGTTGTTGTTTTTAGAATGCAACCAAACCAGTGAAGATGATGCATCAACAATCCCAATTTCCTTTGACTTACATATCTGAAGCCAGCTGCCAGGTAAAGACAGGAATAAGATGACAAGTTGTCTTTTTGGGGGTGTGTAGAAACGACAAGTTGTCTTTTTGTGTTGTGGTAAGAAGATCTGCTTCTGTTGGACAGATCTTGGAGCTGCCTTACAAAGGGAAGGATCTCAGCATGCTCATCTTTCTCCCCATGCGTATTGAGGGTGACTCAACTGGTCTGGAAAAGGTATGGGACATGCATTATTAACGCACAAAATAACCCACACAAACTTTGGATTGTGTGTCTGCCACAGATAGAGACGCAACTGACCTATGAGAACTTCCAGGAGTGGACTCGTCCAGATATGATGGATGTAGTTGCGGTCAAGGTGGGCCTGCCTCGGTTTAAGATGGAAGAGATGTACAACATGGAGAATGTCTTGGTCAGCATGGGGATGTCAGATGCCTTCAACATGTCAAAAAGTGATTTTTCTGGTAGGACATTTGCCTGATTAGTCTTTGCCTACAATTCATCTCCGAGGAAAATAATGGAACTAACAATGATCTGTTGCAAGGTCAAACTTTTCACACAATTCATAGCACTCAAGTAGATCTATTAAGTGCTGAATGTGGCTTGGCATTGTCTTGCTGAAATAAGCAGGGGCGTCCATGAAAAAGACGACACTTAGATGGCAGCATATGTTGTTCCAAAACCTGTATGTACCTTTCAGCATTCACCGGTGCCTTGGGCAGTAACGCACCCCCATACCATCATAGATGCTGGCTTTTGAACTTTGCGTCGATAACAGTCCGGATGTCGAATATTTCCAAAAACTATTTGAAATGTGGACTCGTCAGACCACGGAACACTTTTCCACTTTGCATCAGCCTATCTTAAATGATCACGGGCCTAGAGAAGCCGGCGGCGTTTCTGGATGTTGTTGATAGATGGCTTTCGCTTTGCGTAGTAGAGCTTTAACTTGCACTTACAGATGTAGCGACAAACTGTATTTAGTGACAGTGGTTTTCTGAAGTGTTCCTGAGCCCATGTGGTGATATCCTTGAGAGATTGATGTTGGTTTTTGATAGAGTGCCGTCTGAGGGATCGAAGGTCACGGTCATTCAATGTTGCTTTCCGGCCATGCCGCTTACGTGGAGAGATTTCTCCAGATTCTCTGAACCTTTTGATGGTATTTTGGACCGTAGATGTTGAAATCTCTAAATTTCTTGCAATTGCACTTTGAGAAATGTTGTTTTTAAACTGTTTGACTATTTGCTGACGCAGTTGTGGACAAAGGGGTGTACCTCGCTCCATCCTTTCTTGTGAAAGACTGAGCATTTTTTTGGAAGCTGTTTTTTATAGCCAATCATGGCACCCACCTTTTCCCAATTAGCCATCACACCTGTGGGATGTTCCAAATAAGTGTTTGATGAGCATTCCTCAACTTTATCAGTATTTATTGCCACCTTTTGCAACTTCTTTGTCACGTGTTGATGGCTTTAAATTCTAAAGTTAATGATTAATTGCAACAACAAAAATGCTTATCAGTTTGAACATCAAATATGTTGTCTTTGTAGTACATACAATTGAATATGGGTTGAAAATGATTTGCAAATCATTGTATTCCGTTTATATTTACATCTAACACAATTCCCCAACTCTTATGGAAAAGGGGTTTGTACTACACTCGATACACTACCACTCCTACTTGGTCCAGTGTACTAGTACAGGTTTACAGAGCATTCAGCTCATTTTCTCCAAAACCCTTCCCTCTGATTTTGGATCAGCAATTTGATTTAAAGTAAGAGTTTTAATAATTTGGTGACTTCCAATAACAAACTGGGTCACAATAGTCAACATCACACATAGCATCTGATTATTTACACAAAGTGCTCAACCCCGATAATTGAATAGTTGAAATACGACCTATACATTTTTGTCGGATTTTCACCTTCTTCATTCATCCTTATTGCATTTACTAAATGATCCCATCCATTTGTTCTGTTAATTCTTGCTACTCCTTGTTAATATTCGATTTTGTGTCACTTCTTTTTCAAATGCCCTCTTTGAAACGTGCTGTATATTCGCAGGCATGTCTCCTGCCAAGGACCTGGTCTTGTCAAAGGTGATCCACAAGGCCTTTGTGGAGGTGAATGAGGAAGGAACCGAGGCTGCTGCCGCCTGCGCCGTCGAAAGTTTCATGGCGTTCCGCTGTGTATCGCGACCAAATGTCTTCATCGCTGACCACCCCTTCCTCTTCTTCATCCGCCATAACCCGTCCATGAGCGTGCTTTTTGCAGGCAGATATTGCTGCCCCGTGTGAGCTTATGCTCCTCGGCTTCATATTAACCACTTGAGGAGGGAATCATCACTTGAGTGTTCTGCTAATAAGTGATTCCAGGATGCTTCTGCTTTTTACCACTGGTGTTCAACTACTGCAGGAAGTCTTTCACACCATTAGAGGTGAGTATTTGTTAATTATGGCGCTTTTATGGAGGTTGATTTGTGTTTTTATTACGAAATCTTTTTTTTTTTAGACTGATTTTAAGTAACTTAATTATTTTTTACATTAAATTATACTGACAATTTTCAGTGCTTAAAAGGCCTACTGAAACCCACTACTACCGACCAAGCAGTCTGATAGTTTATATATCAATGAGGAAATATTAACATTGCAACACATGCCAATACGGCCGGTTTAGTTTACTGAATTGCAATTTTAAATTTCCCGCGGTGTTTATTGTTGAAGACGTCACGGACTGTAAGGAAAAATTAGCGCTGCACGACTCGCGGCCAAAAGTCGTCTGCTTTAACCGCATAATTACACAGTATTTTGGACATCTGTGTTGCTGAATCTTTTGCAATTTGTTCAATTAATAATGGAGAAGTCAAAGTAGAAAGATGGAGTTGGGAAGCGTTAGCCTTTGGCCACACAAACACACGGTGATTCCTTGTTTAAAATTCTCGTAGGTGAAGCTTTACTATGGATCAGAGCGGTCAAGCGAATATGGTTCAAGACCACTTGTCAACCGGCAGGTTTCGGTGAGAAAATTGTGGTAAAAAGTCACCTCTTACCGGAGTTCAGCTGAGCTTGCGCCGTCCATGCAGCTGCCGTCGACTTCCCTCAGACACTGGCCTCAAGACACCCGTGGATACACTCCTCCGACTATCAGGTACTATTAAACTCACTAAAACACTAGCAACACAATAGAAAGATAAGGGATTTACCAGAATTATCCTAGTAAATGTGTCTAAAAATATCTGAATCCGTCCCAATGGAATCGTTTTTTCTTTTTTTAACTTGATTTTTCTTTCTTTCTAGTCCTTTGCTATCAATATCCTCAAACACAAATCTTTCATCCTCGCTCAAATTAATGGGGAAATTGTCGTTTTCTCGGTCCGAATAGCTCTTACTGCTGGTGGCTCCCATTAAAAACAATGTGAATATGTGTGGAGCCCTGCAACTCGTGACGTCACGCGCACATACTTTTGGTAAAGTCAGGGCTTTTCTATTAGCGATCTAAAGTTGCGAACTTTATCGTCGATGTTCTCTACTAAATCCTTTCAGCAAAAATATGGCAATAACGAAAAATGATCAAGTATGACACATAGAATGGAGCTGCTGTCCCCGTTTGAATAAGAAAATCTCATTTCAGTAGGCCTTTAAAACCCTGGTAAAAAACATTCAGTGTATTAAAATCCAATGCAGAAAAAATTGCTGCCTCAAACCTACTTTAGGTAAATTAAGATAAAAACACAAATATTCTGTATGAGAACTAGGCAATGAGGGGTCAAGTTTGAAGTCACGGGTCTTGCAAAGCAGCAGAAAGGCAGTTAACTGGGGTACACGGGCATAATACTACATAATGAACTTTAAAATGTTTACAATGGTTAAAATCTTATCAGTCAGTGTGATCAGCTTTTATCCTTTTTTGCTGAATCTGGGGATTTTGCAAGGTATAAACAAACGTAACGTGTTGCTTACAGCAAACAAGTTATGTTTGTGTATCCCTTTCTTCTGGTGCCTATGCCTGTTTATCTTTTGATTCCTGTGCTAAGTTTTGTCTTAGCTCCCCATGCTATCGGCACGCTTGTTTGTATTTTTGTATTTTTAAATGATTTATGGGAATAAATCATTGTCTTACCTGCACATTGCCTCCGGACTTCCTGCTGCATCTTGGGAGAACGATCTGTGCAGTAAAATGCAACCCAAGCGTAACAGAAGACAGCCAGCCTGAGTGTGGCGAAGGACAGGAATAAGTACCTCTTTGATTAGTGCCCGAGAGCAGGTGAGCGTCCCGAACACTAATCAGAGGCAGGTGAAAATAATCAGCACCCATGACAATCAAGAAACACAAATCTACGGATGCTGAAACAGAACTAAGGGAGTCTTGAACTAAAACAAAACATCAATCTGTGTGTGTGTGTGTGTGTGTGTGTGTGTGTATGTATGTGTGTGTGCGTGTGTGTGCGTGTGTGTGTGTGTGTGTGTGTGTGTGTGTGTGTGTGTGTGTGTGTGTGTGTGTGTGTGGTAATTAACTCTCGCAAATTAGTTGTGAAAATTAAGTTTTGTTGGGGGTTTAAGTCTTGCCCATATCCCCCAAAAACAGTAAGCAGCTATGTTTTATTGATATAGCTGTGGAGAGGTGGAGCCGAAGGTCCGACAGACAGGCAGGGCACGCTGGAGCCCGGCCCAAGATGGCAGCGAGGAGGCGGTGTCGGCGAGCGAGCGGTGAGGAGGAGCGGAAGAGTGGCCCGGACTGAGGTTTTATTGAAAAATAAACAAAGTCAAACTACTCAAACCATGTCCTTCCTTGGTGGTCCTGGGAACCCGCAAGACGACGGCTTGAGACCGTCACAATACCGTAGCTGCGTGTGTCAAATATGAGTCATTAAATGACTCCCGCCTCCTGGTGGTAGAGGACGCTATTGATCCTTCTTGCGACTACTCGGCTGCAGAAGAAGTGACAATGAGTGAAGTGAATTGTGCTGGGACGTATATGACGCGGCGGGTGCACAACGGACCTTTTAGGATGTAACACCCATGCTGGCTATGTAAACAACCTGGCTGAAATAAAGCATGTTCCAGTCCTTGATACCCAGTGTATTATTTATACAATGACACTTCCTGGTGGCAGCGGTGGGATAAAGAGATCACCCACGAAGCAGAACGGGAGGGGGAGTTGTCAGAGGATAATTCTGTCGTCGCCCCCGCACTTGAGGAGCCGAGCCGAGCTAACTGATAGTGGCGGTCTGATAGCAGTTTTCTAAACTGGACTTTCAATCGAAGCAGGAGGTAATAAAGGAAGATCTCCATCAAGACAAAGAGACTTTTAAAACTGAAGAAAGATAAGGAAGACTTTTATAAACAAGTTATCGATGCTTCTGATCAGAAAAAGCTGGCATGGATTTCATTTATAAGTAAAGCTAAGACCATAATAACGTTTTTTTAATTTATTAAATGTGCTTTTCATGATGGTATCCTTACATCACACTCAAATTTTTTACAGCATGCTTTTGGTAGGTGCCGGAGTGAGAAGAGGTTTGGAAATAATTAGCGCATGCATACTTTTACCGCATGCCTTTGGTAAGCGCAGGGGTGAGAAGAGGTTTTAGACTAACTCAGTGTTTATATTTGAGTGTGCCCCGGACCCCTCTGTCTTGGAAAAGTTGGGCCATTATGTCAAAAATGTTGAGAACCCCTCCATTAGAACACAATATTATGTAAAGCAGGGGTCACCAACCTTTTTGAAACCAAGAGCTACTTCTTGGGTACTGATTAATGCGAAGGGCTACCAGTTTGATACACACTTAAATAAATTGCCAGAAATAGCCAATTTGCTCAATTTACCTTTAACTCTATGTTATTATTAATAATTAATGATATTTATATTTGTGGAAACACTGATCATCTTAATGATTTCTCACAATAAATATATATTTTTGATGACATGTTTTAAATAGGTAAATTCCAATCTGCACTTTGTTAGAATATATAACAAACTGGACCAAGCTATATTTCTAACAAAGACAAATCATTATTTCTTCTAGATTATCCAGAACAAAAATCTTAAAAGAAATTCTAAAGGCTTTGAAATAAGATTTAAATTTGATTGTACAGATTTTCTAGATTTGCCGGAATAATCTTTTTGAATTTTAATCATAAGTTTGAAGAAATATTTCACAAGTATTCTTCGTCAAAAAAAACCAGAAGCTTAAATGAAGGATTAAATTAAAATGTAATTATTTTTCTTTACAATGAAAAAAATTAATTTACTTGAACATTGATTTAAATTGTCAGGAAAGAAGAGGAAAGAATTTAAAAGGTAAAAAAGTATATGTGTTTAAAAATCCTAAAATAATTCTTAAGGTTGTATTTTTTTCTCTAAAATTGTCTTTCTGAAAGTTATAAGAAGCAAAGTAGGAAAAATAAATGAATTTATTTAAACAAGTGAAGACCAAGTCTTTAAAATATTTTCTTGGATTTTCAAATTATATTTGAGTTTTGTCTCTCTTGGAATTCAAAATGTCGAGCAAAGCGAGACCAGCTTGCTAGTAAATAAATAAAATTTAAAAAAATAGAGGCAGTTCACTGGTAAGTGTTGCTATTTGAGCTATTTTTAGAACAGGCCAGCGGGCGACTCATCTGGTCCTTACGGGCGACCTGGTGCCCGTGGGCACCGGGTTGTCGACCCCTGATGTAATGTATTATTCTTGTGTAATAATAGCAACGTTGTGAGGTGGTGAAAGTAAACATGGACTCTCCTTTTAAGACTGTGGTCCTCTGGGTTAAGGTCCTGGAATATGCAGGACCATAAACTGAATGGAGTCTGCAGAGTGTCTTCAACAGGCTGCGTTGTCTTGTTTATCTCTCGGATCAGTACAGGATATACAATGGCAGGACCAGCAATGTGTTTGAAGCTCTGACAAGCAGTTTTCCTCCAGCCAGAAAGAATGTCAAACTAACAGCAAGAACAAGGTTTTTTTATTGTAACAGCAAGAACAAGGTTTTGTTATTGTATACCAGGGACGCCCGAGGCCTGGCCTCCTTTTTTGTAAAAAATTGCAAAAATAGAATAAAACACAAACTGGAAAATGGGGGGTAAATAGGTCAAAAAGGCACAGAATAAGTAGAAAATTATTTTTCAACTTGTTTATTTTTTACACCATTAAAAAAAGTCCTGTGCTAAAAATATATTAAAGTGGCTTGAGGGATTTTTGAATTTTTTGTATTTTGCATTGGGACTCACAGCGGAACATGTTCGGACATCCCTGTAACATACTGGACACTAAATCAAATAAAACAATAGATTGTTTTAATGCTGGGAGGCAAATACAGGGGTACCTCAACTTGAGAGTGTCCCAACTTAAGAGTGTTTTGAGATAAGAGCTGAATTGATTAACGTGGACCCCGACTTAAACAAGTTGAAAAACTTATTCGGGTGTTACCATTTAGTGGTCAATTGTACGGAATATGTACTGTACTGTGCAATTTACTAATAAAAGTATCGATCAATCAAACTCTCAGCTAATTGTTTGGCTTTAAGTTGCAAGCAAAAATGTGGGTAACTCTTTAGTATGGGGAACATATACGAATACGAATCGCGATTTTCACGTGGCGCGATTCTTTTTTTTTTTAATCTATTTTTTTTGTATCAATCCAACAAAACAATACACAGCAATACCATAACAATGCAATCTAATTCCAAAACCAAACCTGACCCAGCAACACTAAAACTGCAATAAACAGAGCAATTGAGAGACACAAACACGACACAGAACAAACCAAAAGTGGTGAAAAAAAATGAATATTATCAACAACAGTATCAATATTAGTTATAATTTCAGTATAGCAGTGATTAAAAATCCCTCATTGACATTATCATTAGACATTTATAAACATTTTAAAAAAGAACAATGGTGGCTTACACTTGCATCGCATCTCATAAGCTTGACAACACACTGTGTCCAATGTTTTCACAAGGATAAAATAAGTCATATTTTTGGTTCGTTCAATAGTTAAAACAAATTTACTTTATTGCAATCAGTTGATAAAACATTTTCCTTTACAATTATAAAAGCTTCTTTAAATAAAAACTACTACTCTGCTTGCATGTCAGCAGACTGGGGTAGATCCTGCGGAAATCCTATGTATTGAATGAATACAGAATCGTTTTGAATCAGAAAAATATCGTTTTTGAATCGAGGATCGCGTTGAATCGAAAAAAATCGATATATAATCGAATCGCGACCCCAAGAATCGATATTGAATCGAATCATGGGACACCCAAATATTCGAGCCCTAATATTCACCATTAATTAGTTGCTTATTAAAGTAACACAGACTTCATTTAGAGTTATTTGGACACTAGGGTAACATAAAAGGGTTAGGGTTACTAATAAGCAATAATTCTGAAGTTATTGAGGGAAGACTCTTAGTTAATGGCTTACTGGTTGTATAATAAGGCCATGCAGAATAAGGCATTAATAAGTACTTAATAATGACTAATTAAGAGCCAACATGTTACTAATTTGCATGTTAATAAGCACCTAATTAATGGTGAATAGGTGTTCCCCATAGTAAGGTGGTACCAAAATATGAGTTACAAGCATAACCCTGTAAGATCCACTCAAAATATCCAGTTTTACTCGCTAGCATTGGCTTTTTTGCTGGAGATGGGCATAACTTTGTTTTTTAACCATGGGAGGGACGGAAGTGAGCGTGAGGACAGTGCTGAGAAGTAGTGGATGATATTCAATACAATAAAAACTTGATGCAATTTGAGCGTGTCACTGCTGAAACACAAGAAGTCTAACCCCAACCAAAGATGTTGAATAAAATCCAAAAAGTGGACATTTAGCCACGAAAATAGGGAAAAACAGCTGGAAAAATATACCATAGAAGTCCACTCTCCAGGGTAAATGCTGAACATTAGTATCACACGAATTAAAAAAACTACTGTAGTTTGTGGTTGTAATCCATCCAATATTTATAATCTAAAAGTTTGTTTTTATTTTTAAATGACATGTTGAAAATGTGCTATTTTGGGGGGGGACAAGCACCAATTAAATTACAAAACCCAAGTTGGCACGTTGTGTAATTCGCAAATAAAAACAGAATTATTTGCAAATCCTTTTCAACTTATATTCAATTGAATAGACTGCAAAGACAAGATATTTAAAGGCCTACTGAAATGAGATTTTCTTATTTAAACGGGGAAAGCAGGTCCATTCCATGTGTCATACTTGATCATTTCGCGATATTGCCATATTTTTGCTGAAAAGATTTAGTAGAGAACATCGACGATAAAGTTTGCAACTTTTGGTCGCTAATAAAAAAGCTTTGCCTGTACCGGAAGTAGCAGACGATGTGCGCGTGACGTCGGTGGTTTTAGGGCTCCTCACATCCTCACATTGTTTATAATCATTGCCACCAGCAGCAAGAGCGATTCGGACCGAGAAAGCGACGATTTCCCCATTAATTTGAGCGAGGATGGAAGATTTGTGGATGAGGAAAGTTAGAGTGAAGCACTAGAAAGAAAAAAAAAAGGTGACGGCAGTGGGAGTGATTCAGATGTTATTAGACACATTTCCATCCATCTTCTTCCGCTTATCCGAGGTCGGGTCGCGGGGGCAGCAGCTTAAGCAGGGAAACCCAGACTTCCCTCTCCCCAGCCACTTCGAGGCGTTCCCAGGCCAGCCGGGAGACATAGTCTTCCCAACGTGTCCTGGGTCTTCCCCGTGGCCTCCTACCGGTTGGACGTGCCCTAAACACCTCCCTCGGGAGGCGTTCGGGTGGCATCCTGACCAGATGCCCGAACCACCTCATCTGGCTCCTCTCGATGTGGAGGAGCAGCGGCTTTACGTTGAGTTCCTCCCGGATGGCAGAGCTTCTCACCCTATCTCTAAGGGAGAGCCCCGCCACACGGCGGAGGAAACTCATTTCGGCCGCTTGTACCCGTGATCTTATCCTTTCGGTCATGACCCAAAGCTCATGACCATAAGTGAGGATGGGAACGTAGATCGACCGGTAAATTGAAAGCTTTGCCTTCCGGCTCAGCTCCTTCTTCACCACAACGGATTGGTACAACGTCCGCTTTACTGAAGACGCCGCACCGATCCGCCTGTCGATCTCATGATCCACTCTTCCCCCACTGGTGAACAAGACTCCTATGTACTTGAACTCCTCCACTTGGGGCAGGGTCTCCTCCCCAACCCGGAGATGGCACTCCACCCTTTTCCCATAGCAGGGGCCATAGAGGTCGGGTGCAATGTGAGCTGGGCGGCAGCCGAAGGAAGGACACTTGGCGGTCCGATCCTCGGCTACATAAGCTCGCTCTTGGGACGTGGAACGTCACCTCACTAGACACATTTACTAGGATAATTCTGGAAAATCCCTTATCTGCTTATTATGTTACTAGTGTTTTAGTGAGATTGTAAAGTCATACCTGAAAGTCGGAGGGCTGCGGTGACCGCCAGTGTCTCTGAGGGAAGCCCTATGGAGGAGCCAAGAAAGTCACAGCTGCCTTTTTGACAGCTGCTGCAGAAGGACGCAAACTCCGCTCAAGTGTCCGGTAAAAGCAGACTTAATATCACAATTTTCTCATCCAAAAACTTGCAAGTTGACATGTGGTAGAGGAACATGTTCGCTTGACCGCTCTGTTCCATGTTAAAGCTTCACAACAAACAAAGAAACATCGGCTTGGTTTTGGTTGCTAAAGACAGCTGCAATCCACCGCTTTCCACCAACAGCATTCTTCTTTATAGTCTCCATTATTAATCGAACAAATTGCAAAAGATTCAGCAACACAGATGTCCAAAATACTGTGTAATTATGCGATGAGAAGAGACGACTTTTAGCCGTGAGTGGTGCTGGGCTAAAATGTCCGCTTGAACCAATAACGTCACAAGCACGCGTCAACATAAGCGACGTTTTCAACAGGATACCTCGTGGGAAATTTAAAATTGCAATTTAGTAAACTAAAAAAGCTGTATTGGCATGTGTTGCAATGTTAATATTTCATCATTGATATATAAAATATCAGACTGCGTGGTCGCTAGTAGTGGGTTTCAGTAGGCCTTTAAAGTTCAAACTGAGAAACTTAGCTTTTTTTTGCAAATAATCAATAACTTAGAATTTCATGTCAGCAACATATTGCAAAAAAGTTGGCACAGGGGCATTTTTACCACTGTGTTACATGGCCTTTTCTTTTAACAACACTCAGTAAACGTTTGGGAACTGAGGAGACCAATTTTTGAAGTTTTTCCAGGTGGAATTCTTTCCCATTCTTGCTTGATGTACAGCTTACGTTGTTTACCAGTCCGGGGTCTCTGTTGTGGTATTTTAGGTTTCACAATGCACCACACATTTTCAATGGGAGACACGTCTTAAAAATGAGCTAACATTTGCAAAAAATAACAAAGTTTTCCAGTTCGAACATTAAATATCTTGTCTTTGCAGTTTATGCAATTGAATATAAGTTGAAAAAGATTTGCAAATCATTGTATTCTGTTTTTATTTACGATTTACACAATGTGCCAACATCACCGGTTTTGGGGTTTGTAGTTTGAATTCATTTAAAAATGGTTTGAGATACAAGTCTTTTGAGTTAAAGGGGAACATTATCACCAGACCTATGCAAGCGTCAATATATACCTTGATGTGGCAGAAAAAAGATCATGAACATTTTTAACCAATTTCTAAATGGGTGAATTTTGGCAAATTAAACGCCTTTCTGTTTATCGGTCTTTTAGCGATGACGTCAGAATGTGACGTCACCGAGGTCAGACACCCGCCATATTCATTTTCACATTACAAACATCGGGTCTCAGCTCTGTTATTTTCTGATTTTTTCGACTATTTTTTGGAACCTTTGAGACATCATGCCTCGTCGGTGTGTTGTCGGAGGGTGTAACAACACTAACAGGGAGGGATTCAAGTTGCACCACTGGCAAGAAATCTGCCGCCAGACCCCCAGTGAATGTGCCAGAGTGTCTTCACATTTGACCGGCGATGCTAAGACAGACATGGCACAGAGATGTATGGATAACCTGCAGATGCATTTGCAACGATTAAGTCAACGAAATCACAAAGGTGAGTTTTCTTGATGTTGTTGACTTATGTGCTAATCAGACATATTTGGTTGCAGCATGACTGCCAGTTAATCGATTCTAACATGCTACGCTAATCGATGCTAACATGCTATTTACGCTAGCTGTATGTACATTTGAAACTAGATACCCACATTTAATGCGAAACAAACACTTACCAATCGACAGATTTAAGTTGCTCCAGTGTCACAAGATGCGAAAGTCCTGATCGTTTGGTCCGCACATTTTACCGGCGATGCTAATAAGGCCGCCATGCTATGGGCCACTTCATTAGGTACACCCATGCTATGGCCGAATAGCGTCAATAGCTATTCGCTCAATAGCTTCAATTTCTTCTTCAATTTCGTTTTCGCTATCTGCCTCCATACTCCGATCATCTGTTTCAACACATGCGTAATCTGTTGAATCGCTTAAGCTGCTGGAATCCGAGCTAATGTCGCTATATCTTGCTGTGGTAACCGCCATGTTGTTTGTATTGGCAGCCCTGTATGACGTCACAGGGAAATGGACAGTCGCATCGCAAATAGCGAAAATCAAGAACTTTAAAGCGTTTTTTTAGGGATATTCCGGGAGGTGTAAAGTTTTGAAAACAACTTCGAAAAATAAAACAAGCCACTGGGAACTGATTTTTATTGTTTTTAACCCTTTTGAAATTGTGATAATGTTCCCCTTTAAGAGCTCTGTCACAGAAACCAAAGATGGCCGAATAGCGTCAAAAGCTATTCGCTCAATAGCTTCAGTTTCTTCTTCAATTTCGTTTTCGCTATCTGCCTCCATACTCCAACCATCTGTTTCAATACATGCGTAATCTGTTGAATCGCTTAAACCGCTGAAATCCGAGTCTGAATCTGAGCTAATGTCGCTATATCTTGCTGTGCTATTGGCCATTGTTAGTATTGGAATTGCTATGTGACGTCACAGGGAAACGGACAGTGGCTTAAGCAAATAGCGAAAATCAAGCACTTTAAAGCTTTTTTTAGGGATATTCCGGGACGGGTAAAATTTTGAAAACAATTTGGAAAAATAAAATAAGCCACTGGGAACTGATTTTTATTGGTTTTAATCCTTCTGAAATGGTGATAATGTTCCCCTTTAAATAGATTTATCATTCAGGTTTGATTTGATTTTATAATTGTACCTGCTTTTATATATTTTATATAAACTCGTAAGTTTAGGTACTGCCGTATAATAAAAGTACTCACGATTTAAACATCTTGTTTCCTCTCAACTGTTGATGTTCACGAGTACGGAATGGCAGCGACATAGTTCACTAAGTACCTTAGGTTGGCTTTATGGATGCAGCTTATTATTACAAGAGCACCCAAACAAACACAAACTCAGTCTGATAATGTCAAAATGTGTTTAATTTTGAAATTGGCAACAACAACAAAACATCCCTGGTGAAGTAAATACCAAGTGGTCGTAGTAAAACACATGCATTGACCTTCTTCTGTATATACAACAGCTGAATAAATAAAGCACAAACGTCAACCTGAAGAACAATGCTCTGTTTAAAAGAAGGCACATTATCTGGGCTGAGTGGCTCTTTGCCCACAAGACACAATAAGTGATATTTCTATTTGCGTATTTCATTCAAGCGTAGCCAAAGGCTCTGAAGCTGCGTAAAAGAATAAAACCAAAACACAGTCACACAATTCAACCACTCGTCAAACCACGTCAATGCTAAAATGTAACATGTGAGCATGCTAAGGTGTGTAAACTATCAACTCTTAACAGTTTGCATTGAAAGACGTCCAACAAACATGCAGTACTTCAATGCAGTTGAAAGAATTCCACAAATGTTATATTACTCCTATTAACATTTGTTTTCTTCAGGCTACGATGTTAGAACCATAAAAGATTGAGGTTTTTGGCTCATTTCGATGAATAATCATATGAATTGTGAATTTTACAAAAAGAAAGTGCTACTCAGAGAAATGAAGACAAGTCTTCCACAAAATAACGTACCTTACAAGACGACATTATGTAACATTCTTTAGGGTCGTAAATTTTTCTTTTTTTTTTTTTTTTTACACAACTTTTACATTGGTGCTCCAAAAATAATTGAGAATGACAATCTGTATTTGGTAAATTGGTTTGGATTTTGGGGCATTCAGTAGCGACATTGAAGGAACCATAAAAATGAATAGGAGCATATTTCCACGCACCATGTGATATTATAAGTGACATACTGTACTGATACACCATCGTCATTCTTGTCAATATTACCAATAAGTCACCTTGTATTGACAAATGATGACTTGTAACAGGCAGCAAGAGGGGGTGCAGCTATCAAAAACTTCACGAATCAAGTAATTTATTGATTAGTTGGTTGGATTAATCAACAAAACTAAACACACTGAAAAAATGTTTGTCATAACCTCTTTTTTCCAATAAAGGCACATTATCAACACTAACATGGCACTTTAAAAAAATGTTTTTTTAAAACCATACAACTTTGAAACTCCACCATATTAACTACCTCCTACTTTAAGTCAGGAGGATTAAATTATTCAGTCCCTCCAGGATTTTGCGGGCGTTTTGGGGGATTGTTGTGGCTTGAAATGCCTAAATTTGTGGCATTTTTTTCAGAAAGTTGTGCCAAAAGTCGCGATGTTTTGGGGCTTTTTTCCCCATTAACAGTAAATTAAGTTGTGATTTAATTAACTTTTCATAAGATTATTATTATTATATCTAGTCCAGGGGTCACCAGACTTTTTGACTCAGGGGCCGCACTGGGTTAGAAAAATTTGGACATGCACTGGGTTGTATATATATATATATATATATATATATATATACATACATACATATCTATACACACATATATACACACATGTATATATATTCATATATATATATATATATATATATATATGTATATATACATACATACATATCTATACACACATATATACACACATGTATATATATTCATATATATATATATATATATATATATATATATATATGTATATATACATACTGTAAATAAATGTGTGTATATATATACACTGTAAATATATATATATATATATATACATACAGTATATACTGTAGATAAATGTATATATACAGTATGTACACTGCATATATATATATATATACACTGTATATATACAGTGTATATATATATATATATATACACATACTGTAATATATATATATATATATATATATATATATATATATATATATATATATATATATATATGCACTAATTGACTGAAAAAGCTTGCACTTGCCGCACGCTCGCCCGACACTGCGGCGCGAGCACAATAATGTCACGTTATCAATGAGAAAATGCATTTTTTTTTTTATACGATTTGCCTGAGCGGCTAGGAGACACCGAGAGTAACAAGTGGTAGAAAATGGATTAGAAATGACAGATTTTAAAAAATAATAATAAAATACATTTTAAAAAATCATACTAGAAATATATATATATATATATATATATATATATATATATATATACACATCTTGATTGGATTATCCAGAGAATAGTGCTCGATACCGTGGTAGAGCGCAATATGTAGGTGTGGGAAAAATCACAAGACTACTTCATCTCTACAGAACTGTTTCATGAGGGGTTTCCTCAATCATCAGGAGATTGATGATTGAGGTATATATATATATATATATATATATATATATGAGTTTTATTCAACTTGGGACTTCCTGCAGGCCGGATTTTTGATGCTGGCGTGCAGTATCTGGACTGCGGGCAGTAGTTTGGGGACCCCTGGACTAGTCGATAGAAGAATGCTATTTAAATCTAATCTATTAGTATTATTAACCTAAAAACACAGAATTTCGTTTAATACCACACAGACTTAAAAGTAGACACTAGGTGGCAGTACAATCACCTGCTCAGTACTCAGTCAAATTACTGTACTATTAGATTAATTATAACTAATAGTAATAATTATAATTACAGAAAGAAACACCACGAAAGCCTTCTTTACTGTTCCCTGTCTGTTGTGTCATCTACAAGTTGCACATTGTAAGTGTATTTTGGTGTTTGTCCATCTTAAACATTCACTTATGTTCCAACACATTCCTCCCTGCACGTTATGAGCATTTGTGAACTGTTATGAGCGATCTATGGCAATGATTTTTGTTGGTAAATAAGAGGCAGGCCATCTCGCGGGTCCCTTCCTGGCAACCGACCCGCAGGCTCTGAAATAAAGCAACTCTGCACATTTCAGAGTGGCCTTTTTTTTTTTATTGTAGCCAGCCTAAGGCACACCTATGCAATAATCATGCTGTTTAATCAGGGGATGGATTATCTTGGCAACAAAGAAATGCTCATTAACACAGATTTGTAAACAATATTTGAGAGGCTTATGTCTTTTATAGTAACATTTTTACATCTTTGAGTTCAACTTATGAAAAATGGGAGCAAAAACAAGTGTTGGGTTTATATTTGTGTTCAGTACATAGTTACATGTTTTTTCTGCTTGGTATACAAAGAAATAAGCATGAGTTTTGATTAAACAGTTGACTTGTGTGTTTGAGACCACACATAATTCATGAGGTTTGGTCGAAAAACTGTGAATTGGCACAATCGTGAGAATCATCGCAAATTCCTGAAGGGACTGATTATTAGTGGATTTTAGTGTAGACCAGAGGTGTGCACACTTTTTCTGCAGGTGAGCTACTTTTCAATTGACCAAGTGGAGAGGATCTACCTTATTCATATATATATAATTTACATTTATTTATTTATGAAAGAGACAATTTTGTTAACAAGTTAAAGGTGTTTAACAATAATACAAGCATGTTTAACACATATCCTTTCTTTCATGAAGATAAGAATAGAAGTTGGTGTATTACCTGATTCTGATGACTTGCATGGATTGGAACCAGACAGTAGTGCTGATAACATCCGCATTTTTGAATGGAGGAGAAAATAAGTCCTCCTTTCTGTAAGTGGTTGGTTTTTGGCATCTTATTTGTCCAGCTTCCATACTCCTTTTCACACTTTACAAGAAATACATTGGCGGCAAACTCCGTAGCTTGCTAGCTTGTGCACGCCAGCTTTCTGGGACTCTTGTTAGCACAGGAAGGATGAAGCAGCGCTTTTATTGCCAAGACAGGAACTGTGCAGTCGGTTTTTAGTTTCGACGGCAGGTACGGTGTGAGAGTCTGTTGAAATAAGAAGTGTTTCTCGCCTTCCTGTCGGTCATTTTTTCTCAATACTGAGCTTGCGGATGCCAGCGTCATCTCAGAAGACCCTCGGGTGCCGTGAATGTCAATAAAGTGACGTCTTGGTGAAGATTGATGATCGCTAAATTTTAGGTCTATTTTTTTTTTATGCCTGGCTGGCGATAGACTGACACACCCTCCTCCATCATCCGGTAGCACGCGATCGACGTAATGGGCACCCCTGTTGTCGACTGTACAATATGTGATGATATTTTTTCCATTTTGCCCTTTTTAGATATTACACTGAGCTGCCAGCCTTTGCTCCAAAGTTGAAAGAGTCTTGTATAGACTTATACAGTAAAGCTGTAAACATCTGCTTCAGGTATTTGCTTTGGACTTGGATATTCATTCCACACACACTTCTTTTCCACATGTAACATTGTGAATAAACTGTCCTTTGTCAGGTATCGCTTGTGTCAATATGCAGAATTTTGCCACACCTAGTGTGTGCGTGACAATCATTGGTATTTTAACTTTAACTACACAATTATGCTTGCGCCACTGACCTACTTTTCCAAAAGTGCATATAAAGCTAATTTCACACTGTATAATGCATGTAACTCCTTCATTCCAACAATAGTGACGCATCGATTGCTATAACTATCACTAGTATGGACGTCTTTGTGATAGCCGCAGTAAACAAACACAGCATGACCTAAGGACAGAATTTTTTTTCCGACTAAAACGCGCAAAAATGTGAGAATTAACTCGCCGAAGCTTCAGTGCAGATAAAAAAAAAAGACAATAAAATAATCTTCCTTTAACTAAAAGCATGGCTGAAATGTCCCCCCCAGCTCTTCCAAGCAAGCACATCGGTCAAGCGAAATGGCCTGCGGCCTTCAGCTCGTCGTTTTCCGTCCTGTGGTCCAGTTGGTTCTGCAGCCGGATCACCTGCTCCAGTTCTCGGATTTGCCGGTCCGTTTTGTGACTGACGAGCGTGCGGTAAAAGTGAACGGCGAAGACGATAAACACCAATCCGAAAGGGACCATGATGCAAGTGGACGCGATGGCTGCGGCTTCGCCGGAACTAATGGTGCCGTTGTTCTCCGTGTTGCTCTTAAGGGGCAAGAACTTGACCCAGCAGAGCAGCATCACCTCGGTGAGGAACAGGAGGGTGCCGATGACGGTGGAAAAGGCCCAGGCCAGCTCAATGTGGCGATGCATGCGCTCGTGTGGCGACTCGTTCACCGAGTTGAGGTTGTGAACGTTGCTGACGGCCTCGAGATTAGGGAGGATGCAGGTGCTGACCATGAGCGCAAACAGGTGCACTGCCACTAGCACCGTGGTGCAGGCACTGAATGCTATCAGCAGCCCTGGGGGGTAAGTATAATCCCTTTCCAGCTGTACCTCTACCATGGCAACCTGGGGGGGGAGAGATGCACCACATGAGACAAATTCAATCACAGCGTAGTCTCCAATCATTTGTGTCTTCAGTAAGTGAAAAGTGTGCTCTATTGGAAGGAGGAGACTGACATCAACATCAAAAATATTACATTTATTAGCCTTAAAGGCCTACTGAAATGAGATTTTGTTATTTAAACGGGGATAGCAGGTCCATTCTATGTGTCATACTTGATCATTTTGCGATATTGCCATATTTTTGCTGAAAGGATTTAGTAGAGAACATAACCTCCACGATAAAGTTCTCAATTTTCGGTCCTAAGAGAAAAGCCCTGCCTCTACCGGAAGTCGTAGACGATGACGTCACCCGTGTGATGGATCCTAACATATTCACATTGTTTTTAATGGGAGCCTCCAACAAAAAGTGCTATTCAGACCGAGAAAACGACAATTCGTCCATTAATTTGAGCGAGGATGAAAGATTTGTGTTTGAGGATATTGATAACGCGGGACTAGAAAAAAAAAAAAACGCGATTGCATTGGGACGGATTCCGATGTTTTTAGAAACATTTACTCGGTTAATTCTGGGAAATCCCTTATCTTTCTATTGTGTTGCTAGCTTTTAAGTGAGTTAAATAGTACCTGATAGTCGGAGAGTGTCTCCACGGGTGTCTTGACACGTAGTGTCTCAGGGGAGTCGACGGCAGCTATGGACGGCACAAGCTCAGTTTTTCTCCGGTAAGAACTGACTTTTTAACCACAATTTTCTCACCGAAACCTGCCGGTTGACATTTGGTAGGGATCCATGTTGGCTTGACCACGTTCTGATCCATAGGAAAGTTTCACCTCCAGGAATTTTAAACAAGGAATCACCCTGTGTTTGTGTGGCTAAAGGCTAAAGCTTCCAAACTCCATCTTTCTACTGTGACTTCTCCAATATTAATTGAACAAATTGCAAAAGATTCAGCAACACAGATGTCCAAAATTCTGTATAAATATGCCGTTAAAGCAGACAACTTTTAGCTGTGTGTGTGTGCAGCGCTCATACTTCCTAAAAACCTGTGACGTCTTGCGTACACGTCATCATTACACGACGTTTCGAAAATGAAACTCCCGGGAAATTTAAAATTGTAATTTAGTAAACTAAAAAGGCCGTATTGGCATGTGTTGCAATGTTAATATTTCATCATTGATATATGTACTATCAGACTGTGTGGTGGGTAGTAGTGGGTTTCAGTAGGCCTTTAAAATCCTCGCTTTCTCTGCACAGAAAACTATTAATGTGGAAAATGGCAGAATATTTTTACTTGATGGAGAAAAAAATGTCAGTAAGAGCGCAACATTGTCACAAACTACAATCGAGAATAGACACCTTTATTTTTTTTAGAGCGGTCACAACTAAGGATGTTCCGATCAGGGTTTTAAGCTGCCGATTCTGATACTGATCATCCATGAGTGAGATCGGCCGATTCAGATACTGATACAATCACATGTATTAAATGTCAAATGTTTCTATTTATTTATGCTATTGACAGTGTAGCAATAGCAACACAATGTTTAAACTACTTCATTAATTTATTTTATTACAAACAATTAGTGTTGTCCCGATACCAGTATTTTGGTACCGGTACGGGTGCCCAAATTATTTTGATACTTTTCCGTACTTTTCTAAATAAAGGGGACCACAAAAAATTGCGTTATTGTCTTTGTTTTAACAAAAAAATCTTACGGTTGTCATGCCTGTTAAGCTAAGTTTATGTTTTGTCATGTTTTGTTTTGTTTTTGGACTCTTGCTTCACGTTTTGCATTTCCAGGTTTTGTTTGTTTCCATGCCAACCCATTGAGTTTTACCTTGCCATCCCAGTCACGCCCCGTCCCTCAGCTCTCACACCTGTTTCTCATTACCACTGCTACTACTTAAGTCGTTTGCTTTCTGTTCATCGTTCTAGGAACTTTGCTTGCCTGCTTGCCTTCATGCACACACACTACCCTTGCTGCACCTCTTTCATGCCCTCGTCCATAGTTCCATGTCATGTAAGTTGTTGTATATAGTCATAGTTAAATGCTTTTGTGCTAAGTCCTTTTGTTTATGTCCATAGTTCATTCATGCCATTGCGCAAGTGTTTTTGTTTTCCTGTTTGTATTTTGTAGCCAAGTTCTGTACCTCCTTGTGAGCGCCCTTAGTTTGTTTATTTTTTATTATAGTGTTTAAATAAACAAATATGTACCTGAATTCTCTTCTGGCTCGTGCCAATCATCCTTTGTGTGGAAGAAGCAAAACAAATCCAAGTCCATGTGTGACAACGGTACATTTGGGTTGTACGGTATACCGGTATTAGTATAGTACCGCGATACTAATGAATCATATTTGGTACTATACCGCCTTTGAAAAGTACCAGTCCAGGTTCCCGACCCCTGTTCTAGATCAGAAATCACTTCAAATTCTCTACTGCTCGCAAGTGTTACCATATCCGAGTTATTGTGTAGAAATATGATATGAAATATGAAACCACTCAGCCTTCCCGGTAAGGTCTATTCAGGTGTACTGGAGAGGAGGCTACGCCGGATAGTCGAACCTCGGATTCAGGAAGAACAGTGTGATTTTCGTCCTAGTCGTGGAACTGTGGACCAGCTCTATATTTTCGGCAGGGTCCTTGAGGGTCCATGGAAGTTTGCCCAACCAGTCTACATGTGCTTTGTGGACTTGGAGAAGGCATTTGACCATGTCCCTCGGGAAGTCCTGTGGGGAGTGCTCAGAGAGTATGGGGTGAAGGACTGTCTGATTCTGCCGGTCCGCTCCCTGTACGATCAGTGCCAGAGCTTGGTCCGCATTGCCGACAATAAGTTGGACACGTTTCCAGTGAGGGTTGGACTCCACCAAGGCTGCCCTCTGTCACCGATTCTGTTCATAACTATTATGGACAGAATTTCTAGGCGTTGAGGGGATCCGGTTTTGTGGCTGCAGGATTAGGTCTCTGCTATTTGCAGAAAATGTGGTCCTGATGGCTTCATCTGGCCAGGATCTTCAGCTCTCACTGGATCGCAGCGGAGTGTGAAGCGACTAGGATGAGAATCAGCACCTCCAAGTCCGAGTCCATGGTTCTCGCCCAGAAAAGGGTGGAGTGCCGTCTCCGGTTTGGGGAGGAGACCCTTCCCCAAGGGGAGGAGTTAAAGTACCTCGGAGTCTTGTTCACGAGTGAGGGAGGAGCGGATCGTGAGATTGACAGGCGGATCGGTACAGCGTCTTCAATAATGCGGACGCTGTATCGATCCGTTGCAGTGAAGGAGCTGAGCCGGAGGGCAAAGCTCTCAATTTACCGGTCGATCTACGTTCCCATCCTCACCTATGATCATGGGCTTTGGGTTATGACCGAAAGGACAAGATAACGGGTACAAGCGGCCGAAATGAGTTTCCTCCGCCGGGTGGCGGGCTTTGCCCTAGAGATAGAGTGAGAAGCACAGTCTTTCGGGAGGAGTTCAAAGTAAAACCACTGCTTCTCCCCATCGAGAGGAGCCAGATGAGGTGGTTTTGGGCATTAACTAATTAATGGTGAATATATCCCCCATACTAAAGTGTTACCATGTTTATTTACTGGTGCACAAAATGAACCGTGCATGAACATCACCTTGTTCAGAGAACAAAACCGACACTAAACTCACACTAGACTACATAAACTCACAACAAATTACACACCTGCAAATCAGTGTGACTTCCGCTGTTGCCGTATCCGTAGTACGCCGATAGGGAGAAGTTTTTATAGAGACGATGAGTCGGGTGTGTTTTGACCTCTGCCGAACCCCTGAAGCCGACTCACCGAACCGCTTGGGTTCGATCGAACCCAGGTTAAGAACCACTGCTCTAACCCTAACCTTAACAAAATAACTCCAAATTAAGTCTTTGTTACTTAGAATATGTTCTCCATACTAAAGTGTTACCAAAAACACATAACTTTGTCTTGAAATAAAAAAAAAAAAAACATTTTATTTTTCACTAAGAAGGGTTCAGTGAATGTGCAAATAAAACTAACAGGGTTCGGTACCTCCAACAAGGTTAAGAACCACTGAATTAAAAGGTTAAGGTTATAATAAGGCCATGCCGAATAAGGCATTAATAATTACTTAATGACTAATTAACAGCCAATATGTTCCGCCCGATTGTAACTGAGATAGGCGCCAGTGCCCCCCGCGACCCCGAAAGGGAATAAGCGGTAGAAAATGGATGGATGGATGTTACTAATTTGCATGTTAATAAGCAACTCAATGGTGAATATATCCCCCGTACTAAAGTGTTACCAGGTTTTTTTACTGGTGCACAAAATGAACCGTGAATGAACATCACCTTGTTCAAAGAACAAAACCGACACTAAACTCACACTAGACTACATAAACTCACAACAAATTACACACCTGCAAATCAGTGTGACTTCCGCTGTTGCCGTATCCGTAGTACGCCGATAGGGAGAAGTTTTTATTGAGACGATGAGTCGGGTGTGTTTTGACCTCTGCCGAACCCCTGAAGCCGACTCACCGAACCCCTATAGTTCGATCGAACCCAGGTTAAGAACCACTGCTTTAACCTTAACCTTAACCAAATAACTCTAAATTAAGTCTTTGTTACTTAGAATATGTTCTCCACACTAAAGTGTTACCAAAAACATACAACTTTGTCTTGAATTTAAAAAAAAAAAAACATTTTATTTTTCACTAAGAAGGGTTCAGTGAATGTGCAAATAAAACTAACAGGGTTCGGTACCTCCAACAAGGTTAAAAACCACTGAATTAAAAGGTTAAGGTTATAATGAGGCCATGCCGAATAAGGCATTAATAAGTACTTAATGACTAATTAACAGCCAATATGTTACTAATTTGCATGTTAATAAGCAACTAATTAATGGTGAATATATCCCCCATACTAAAGTGTTACCATGTTTTTTTACTGGTGCACAAAAGGAACCGTGCATGAACATCACCTTGTTCAAAGAACAAAACAGACACTAAACTCACACTAGACTGCATAAACTCACAACAAATTACACACCTGCAAATCAGTGTGACTTCTGCTGTTGCCGTATCCGTAATACGCCGATAGGGAGAAGTTTTTATTTACACGATGAGTCAGGTGTGTTTTGACCTCTGCCGAACCTCTGAAGCCGACTCACCGAACCCCTAGGGTTCGATCGAACCCAGGTTAAGAACCACTGCTCTAACCTTAACCTTAACCAAATAACTCCAAATTAAGTCTTTGTTACTTAGAATATGTTCCCCAAGTGTCCAAAAACCTCTAAATTAAGTCTTTGTTACTTAAAACATGTTCTCCATACTAAAGTGTTACCAAAAACACATAACTTTGTCTTGAATTTAAAAAAACAAAAACATTTTATTTTTCACTAAGAAGGGTTCAGTGAATGTGTATATGAAACTAACAGGGTTCGGTACCTCCAACAAGATTAAGAACCACTGGGTTAGAAGGTTAGGGTTATACAGTTGTGATCAAAATTATTCAACCCCCACACAATTTTGGTGTTTTAGCAAGTTGGACATTTATTCCGTATTTTGTTTATAGTCATATCAAATAAAGATGTGTCAAATAGACAAATGCAACTTAAATTGTAACACTGTATTTTACAATAAAAAAAAAAAGAGGACATTTTTCTTAGTATCTCATTGACATAATGATTCAACCCCCTAGTTACATGCATCTTTAGTACTTAGTAGAACACCTTTTGGCAGTAATTACATCCTTCAAACGTGATACATAAACGGACACAAGCTTCTTGCAACGATCTACAGGTATTTTAGCCCATTCCTCTTGGGCAAAGGCCTCCGGTTCATTCATATTCTTGGGCTTGCGTGCTGCAACTGCCTTCTTCAAGTCCCACCACAGGTTTTCTATAGGATTTAGGTCTGGCGACTGTGAAGACCACTCCAGTCTTCCAGTCCTTCTTCTGCAACCACTCTGATGTTGATTTGGAGGTATGCTTGGGATCGTTGTCCTGTTGGAAGGTCCAACATCTCCCAAGCGTCAGCTTCGTCACTGACTTCATGACATTTGCAGCTAATATATCCTGCTAGGAAATAGAATTCATAATGCCTTGAACGCGCTGAAGATTCCCGGTACCTAAGGCAGAGAAACAGCCCCAGATCATGATTGACCCCCCACCATGTTTAACAGTAGGCGAGGTGTTCTTCTCTTTGTAAGCTTCATTTTTTTCTCCTCCAGACATAACGTTGATTCATAGGCCCAAAGAGTTCCACTTTTGTCTCATCACTCCATAGAACAGTTCCCCAAAACCTTTGGGGTTTGTCCAGATGATTTTTGGCATACTGGAGTCCATTTTTTTTCTTGTGCCTGGTAGTCAGAAGTGGGGTGCGCCTGGGAGTTCTGGCCTGGAGGCCTTCATCTCGTAGTGCGCGCCTTATTGTCTGGGACGAAACCTGCGTTCCCCCCTCTGCAATGTCCTGTTGTAGTTCCTCAGCTGTTACCTGGGGGGTTTTCACCACTGTCCGCTTCAAATACCGGACAGCAGTTGCACACAGCATCCTCTTTCTACCTCGCCCAGGTAGTGTTTCCACTGTGCCTTTAGCTTTAAACTTGCGAATTATGCTCCCAACTGTGTCTCTTGGAATGTGTAATGTCTTTGCTATTTTCTTATATCCATATCCTTTCTTATGAAGAGAAATTACCTCCTCTCTTGACTTCTTGGACCACTCCCTGGACTTCGCCATGTTGCAAATACACCATTGACCATCTACAACAGGGGTAGGGAACCTATGGCTCTAGAGCCTGATGTGGCTCTTTTGATGACTGCATCCGGCTGTCAGATAAATCTTAGCTGACATTGCTTAACACGATAAGCAATGAATAATTCCGCTGGTAATCAGTTTTAAAAATAATGTTCAAATTATGAACTATTCTCATGCATTTTAATCCAACCTTCCGTTTTCTATCGCACCTGTCCAAGATGTCGCATTAATGGTAAGAAGTATTGTATTTATTATTGGTTAACTTTAGAATAACAATGTTATTAAAAAGAATAAGAGACCTATTATACTCTAAAAATGTTGGTCTTACTTAAAAATGCACGCATTTAGTTGTATTCAGTGTTAAAAATATATGGCTCTCACAGAAATACATTTTGCAATTTTTTTGGCTTTCATGGCTCTCTCAGCCAAAAAGGTTCCCGACCCCTGATCTACAAGAAGCTGAGCGTCACAGTCTTTTTCAATCAGTTGAATTGTTGCTTGTTATGGTTCTAATCACATCTACAGGTGTTTTCGACACCTGATTGAAAAGACCTTATTCAAATTCTGTTCTTAAGAGTTAGGATTTTCAAGAGGTTGAATGATTTTGGCAAGATGGCTTCATCTTGCCGGGATCTTCAGCTCTCAGTGGATCGGTTCGCAGCCGAGTGTGAAGCGACCGGAATGAGAATCAGTACCTCCAAGTCCGAGTCCATGGTTCTCGCCCGGAAAAGGGTGGAGTGTCATCTCCGGGTTGGGGAGGAGACCCTGCCCCAAGTGGAGGAGTTCAAGTACCTAGGAGTCTTGTTCACGAGTGGGGGAAGAGTGGATCGTGAGATCGACAGGCGGATCGGTGCGGCGTCTTCAGTAATGCGAACGTTGTATTGATCCGTTGTGGTGAAGAAGGAGCTGAGCCGGAAGGCAAAGCTCTCAATTTACCGGTCGATCTACGTTCCCATCCTCACCTATGGTCATGAGGTTTGGGTCATGACCGAAAGGATAAGATCACGGGTACAAGCGGCCGAAATTAGTTTCCTCCGCCGGGTGGCGGGGCTCTCCCTTAGAGATAGGGTGAGAAGCTCTGCCATCCGGGAGGAACTCAACGTAAAGCCGCTGCTCCTCCACATCGAGAGGAGCCAGATGAGGTGGTTCGGGCATCTGGTCAGGATGCCACCCAAACGCCTGCCTAGGGAGGTGTTTAGGGCACATCCAGCTGGTAGGAGTCCACCGGGAAGACCCAGGACACGTTGGGAAGACTATGTCTCCCGGCTGGCCTGGGAACGCCTCGGGATCTCCTGGGAAGAGCTAGACGAAGTGGCTGGAGAGAGGGAAGTCTGGGCTTCCCTGCTTAGGCTGCTGCCCCCGCGACCCGACCTCGGATAAGCGGAAGATGATGGATGGATGGATGGATGAATAATTTTGTCAATGAGATATTAAGAGAAATGACACTGTTTGGTATGTTACAAAATATAATGTTGTAATTCAAGTTGCATTTGTCTATTTGACACATCTTTATTTTGTAATGACTATAAACAAAATACGAAATAAATGTCCCACTTGCTAAAACATCAAATTTGTGTGGGGGTTGAATAATTTTGATCACAACTGTATATGAAACTAACGGGGTTCGGTACCTCCAACAAGGTTAAGAACCACTGGGTTAGAGAGAACAAGGAAATTGTATAACATTGCAATGGTATGAAAAGGGGTAGGTTTAAATAAGCTCTGCTTCTTCCTACTCCTTTTCGGGCGTGCTGTAATGAAACAACTGGATATATGTGCGGCATTACATTGTATTGTATGAAGGTTCCAAATGAACTGAACTGAACTTCCATGCCAATAATCACACTTCCTTGTTTACTCGCTTATCCTCTTACGAGTATGACAACATATTGTTATGTTCACGCATAGTTCTGTTTTCGAGTGTTACTTGTCAAAGCGAGGTGACTAATCCGTCGTCTTACACTTAGACAATGTGTTCAATATTCCAGTGAAGTTATTATAATCGCCAGGATCTTCAGGTGAAGGGAAAACACGTGGAAGAGATATTCAGGCCTTCTCGAAAGGCAAGACCTTGAAATGAGTTATTATTGTTACGTGCGTCACGGGTCCACTTTTAAAAAGTCGTGCGCCTAGCAAATAAATCGACTTACCATGGCGAAGCCTGACAAAAGGGCTGAAGTGCGGCTGGTGGCTTTGAGTTTGGCTCGACTTAAGTACAACTTCCTCCATGACAGCGCCTGCAGCGAGTGCTCGTTCAAACTCATGCCGATAGTTGCGGAAGTTTGGGTGCCGGAAGACTTTTCTCCTTTTCTTTTGTGTCGATAGAAGAGATTAAGGACTGAAAGAGAGCGCTGAAGGGGGGGGAAAAAAAAGAAGACCGATCAAACTTTCCTGCAACAGCTGACTGTCAGAAACATGAGATACCCTGGGAGGGCGAAGCCATACACTTGTCGACTGCGGTGATACCACAGGTGGCATCCGTATCAGTGACGTGCTAGTAGGGCAGTGCCTCGCCTTGCCACCAGGTGGCTTAACTATAAGATGTTCAAAAACGAAGTCATAAAATAAGGTTAAATGTTTATTTTTTTGGTCCATGCTTTCTATGTGATTTTGGTGTGGTTCCTGTATATTTTGATAATCATTATAATGGCATACTTGCCAACCTTGAGACCTCCGATATTGGGGGGCGGGGTTGGGCGAGGGGCGTGGTTGGGGGCGTGGTTAAGAGTGGAGGAGTATATTTACAGCTATCCATTCATCCATTTCCTACCGCTTATTCCCTTCTTCCCCCCTACAAAAACCTCCCCTCCCCCCATTTAGTGAAGTGAATTATATTTATATAGCGCTTTTCTCTAGTGACTCAAAGCGCTTTACATAGTGAAACCCAATATCTAAGTTACATTTAAACCAGTGTGGGTGGCACTGGGAGCAGGTGGATAAAGGTTCTTGCCCAAGGACACAACTACAGTGACTAGGATGGCAGAAGCGGGAATTGAACCTGCAACCCTCAAGTTGCTGACACGGCCGCTCTACCAACCGAGCTATGCCTTCCGGGGTCATGATTAATACAGACGTTTTGTTAACGCTATATTATAAAAATATAACGCTATATTATAAAAATACAGACATCTTGTTAACGCTACATTATAAAAAATTTTTTAAAAACAATTTACAAACACAAGCTATGGGATGAAACATTTACTTCCGGGGTCACGTTTCCTCTTATGTCATCCCATAGCTTGTGTTTGTAAATTGTTTTTAAAAAAAATGTATCATATAGCGTTAACAAAACGTCTGTATTTTTATAATATAGCGTTATTTTTTTATGGTATAGCGTTAACAAAACATCTGTATTAATCATGACCCCCGGAAGAAAAAAATTTGGCGTGACAGTGCCTATCTCAGCTACAATCGGGCGGAAGGCGGAGCACACCCTGGACAAGTCGCCACCCCATCGCAGTATGTGTAGAAAACTTTCTTTATAATTGAATCACTTGTTTATTTTTCAACACATTTTTAGTTATTTTTATATCTTTTTTTCCAAATAGTTCAAGAAAGACCACTACAAATGAGCAATATTTTGCACTGTTATACAATTTAATAAATCGGAAACTGATGACATAGTGCTATATTTTACTTCTTTATCCTTTTTTTTTCAACCAGAAATGCTTTGCTCTGATTAGGGGGTACTTGAATTAAAAAAATGTTCACAAGGGGTACATCTCTGAAAAAAGGTTGAAAACCACTGCTCTAAAAGCCTTAGATTTTATTGTCACATATGCATGCTCAGTAGATGGCAGTATTGTCCTGTTTAAGTGTCACAGCATTGCTGTTTACGGCAGACAAACTATTTTACGGTAGATGAAAACGTGACTGCTGTTCTTATGTGTTGTTGCCGCGCTGGGAGGACGTTAATGAAACTGCCTAACAATAAACCCACATAAGAAACCAAGAACTCGCCCTCGATCATTCTACAGTAATAGCGTCATTGGGAAGGCAGTTTGTTTATATTGTGGGAAAGCGGATGTGAAAACAGGCTGTCTACACGTCACTCGGTCTGCCTGAATTCCGGGAGATTTTCGAGATTAAATTTGTCCCAGGAGGTTTTCGGGAGAGGCGCTGAATTTCGTGAGTCTCCTGGAAAATCCGGGAGAGTTGGCAAGTATGTTTCATGGTCAAAAACCGCACCTCTGCCTCACAGTAGGGGGCCATTTATTGTCAACTTGCAGTTCAATGCCACTGCAGTACTCTGATTCGTCTGTCAAGCTCACAGACACATGTCCCTCCAGCGGAAGCCAGTCTTTTTTTTATTATTATTATTATTTTTAAATGTATTTATAACAAACATGGTATTTTTTAAGCCAGCGTTTTGTGGGTGTTTTTTCGCCCGGATGCAAAAATATTGTTTTATTGCTTGGAATTAAATAAATGTGTCTGCCAATATGGAGGATTGTACACTGCAGTGTTTTTCAAACTTTTTTGAGCAGAGGCACATTTTTTGCGTTGAAAAAATCCGAAGGCACACCACCAGCAGAAATCATTAAAAAACAAAACTCAGTTGACAATAAAAAGTCGTTGTCACAATTGTTGGATTTGACTTTAAACCAGGCTTGGGCAATTATCTTGACTCGGGGGGCAAATTTAAAGAAAAAAATGTGTCTGGGGGCCCGTATATCTATTTTTAGGAAAACTAATACAAAACCTCTCAATAAAGTCTGATTGAATGCTAAAAATGTTATGACAGACCGCCTTAAAAATGGAATGGAATTTTATTTTTTCTATGAACAATAAAACTCTGAATATTGAGGACATATGAATGTCACAACCTCTCTCAATCGACATATTTTACAATCAAGCCAAATTCAACAAAAATGGAACAAACACAGCGAAATATGAACGTTAAGGGTAAAAAAACAAAAAAAATCTACAATCTGATATATCTGGTATATCACTAATCTTTAGAACTTTCTTGTAAAAAAATCTCCTTCCACGTCTGTCCCTGACACCCACATTTCAGGCTGGCCGCTCTGGAAACAGTCTGTGGAAACGCTCCCCACCCACACTGCTTGGTGCCTCGTCTGACCTGCTGTGATGTAGATTACCATAGTAACTAGTAGGGTTGTACGGTATACAGATATTTGTATAGTACCGCAATACTAATGAATCATATTCGGTACCATACCGCCTCTAAAAAGTACCGGTCTGCCAGAACCTAAGATATTTTGTTAAAATAAAGCCAATAATGCATTTTTTTCAGGTCCCTTTTATTTAGAAAAGTATCGAAAAGTAGCAAAATAATATTTGTATCAGGACAACACTAGTCACTAAAATATGCAAAAGTGCAGAATCCAACCATTGACTTGTGGTCATTTAAAAAAAACATCATTGCACATCATAATGGCAGCTACACTTTCCATCTTAAAGATCGAAAAAAAATATTTGGGAATGTCTGGCGGGCCAGATTAAAAATCTAAACGGGCTTAATTTGTCCAGGTATGCTTTAAACCATAACCAAGCATGCATCAATATAGCTCTTGTCTCAAAGTAGGTGTACTGTCACCAACTGTCACATCAGGCTTTGACTTATTTTGAGTTTTTTTGCTGTTTTCCTGTGTGTAGTGTTTTCGTTCTTGTCTTGCGCTCCTATTTTGGTGGCTTTTTCTTTTTGGGGGGTATTTTCCTGTAGCGGTTTCATGTCTTCCTTTGAGTGATATTTCCCGCATCTACTTTGTTTAACGGATCAAAAATATTTCAGTTGTTTTTATCCTTCTTTGTGGGGACACAGTAAGTCTTTGCTGTCGTCCAGCATTCTGTTTTTCTTTACTTTGTAGCCAGTTCAGTTTTAATTTCGTTCTGCATAGCCTTCCCCAAGCTTCAATGCCTTTTCTTAGGAGCACTCGCCTTTTGTTTATTTTTGGTTTAAGCATCAGACACCTTTTTACCTGCACGCTGCCTACCGCTGTTTCCGACATCTACAAAGCAATTAGCTACCGGCTGCCACCTACTGATATGGAAGAGTATTACACGGTTACTCTGCTGAGCTCTAGACAGCACCGACACTCAACAACAACACATCATTTGCAGACTATAAATACTCGTTTGCAAAAAATATTTTTAACATAAATATGTGAAATTACATAATCTCCCACGGCACACTGCATCTCTGTATCTCACGAAAAATAAATCAAATACAGTACATTATACTGTATCCAAGATTAAATACTTCTCTAAACTGGACTTTAAGACAAAATTAAAGTACGTTTACATGGAGGATAGCTATTGATACTTCAGATACAAATACAGAAAGGTAAGATACATTCACAATTTTTGATTTATTTTGTTGAAAGCAAATGGGACCAAAAAGTTTTTAATAACAACTTTATCAAATCATTTTTGGACCCATTTATCATATCATAATATCATTGTGATAACGTTTTTATGAAAACGAATAACTCCCCTTTTTTTTCCTGTTGTTATAATGTGCAACCTAAATCAACAATGATTATAGCTGCACATATGAATTTAAGTATAAAAAAAAGAAGAAAAAAAAAAACTACAAAAGTATCTATGCCTTACTTGGTGTTTAGTTCACTGATGCCATTGATCCGTATCAATATTTTTCAGTTCAATTTGTTTTTTTATGTCGGACACAACAAACCGAAAACACTCTTCATCTACACCAGGGGTGTCAAACGTACGGCCCGCGAACAGGTTTTATCCAGCCCGCGGGATGAGTTTGCAAAGTATACAAATTAACCTAAAATTTTTGAATGAAAGAAACAGTTCTTCGACATGTGTCTACTGGATGTTGCAATAGCAATTCTTTGTATCTCTGGATGATGATAATATATGTACAAAATAAACCACATGATATTAGTACATCAATCGAAGAAAATGATCAAACTACATACATGGCATACTGTAATTTGATTTTGATATTTTTTTATCTCGATAGATTGGAAATAACCACCATTGAGTTGACTGATGAACATTATCACATTATTCATTCAGAAAATATAAATAATGACAAATAAAGATGGAATACTATTAACCGCGACATGTAAGTGTAAAAAAACAACAAAATTATGATTTGTACATTTTCAGAATGTGCTTTTTCTATTTTTAAACACAGAAAACAATCTGAAGGTGTCTTTATTATTAAGTTATCGTGCAGGGATTTTACCAGTCCGGCCCACTTGGGAGTAGATTTTTCTCCATGTGGCCCCCGATCTAAAATGAGTTTGACACCCCTAATCTACACGATTCAAATAAGAAAACATATCAAAATTCAAAAACCCGATGACAATGCAAAGTTGTATTTTTGGAGATCTGCATCAATTTAATGACGTGTAATCAAAGGATTACAATGATTGTTTTGTTAATGTTGTAACGATCTGCTGGTGTTGATGTTGGTTTCCAAATTCCCACTGTTGTGAACGTACCACGCCTGTAAGGTGATTGACGAAGAGGGAAGAAGTGTTTGTTGTTGCGGAATATCGGAACGAGTATAGACGTGCGTGTGGAAGGAATGAGATAAGTTGAGCTGTGTCAGCAATCGAAGTTTAAAAAGAGCGACATACTTTGTGTGCACTTCTTATGGACGCTACAGTATGCATCATAACAAAAATGATATGTAAACAATGCATAGACGTTGATATTCCAAATGATATTGACAGGTGTGCACAAACTATGGAGATGACGTCAGAATAAAACACTGCATATAGATTAGATAATAATTAGTCTTATCTTGGATTATGGGATCCGTTACATTTCTTTGTTTTGAATAATCAAGTACATTTTATTGATATAGGGGTACAATTTATTTATATAGCACTTTTTACAGGGAGAACTCATAAAGTGCTTCACATGTTCAAAACACAAATAGTACAAAACCAGCATCGTGCAACGACAGAAACATTGAAAAATAAAAAAAAATGGATATGATGGTAAAAATCCATCCATCCATCCATTTTCTACCGCTTGTCCATGGGTACAAGGGTACACCCTGGACAAGTGGCCACATCATTGGAGGGCCAACACAGATAGACAGACAACATTCACACTCACATTCACACACTAGGGCAATTTTAGTGTTCCATCCATCCATCCATCCATCTTCTTCCGCTTATCCAAAGTCGGGTCGCGGCGGCAGCAGCCTAAGCAGGGAAGCCCAGACTTCCCTCTCCCCAGTTATTTTGTCCAGCTCCTTCTGGGGGATCTCGAGTCGTTCCTAGGCCAGCCGGGAGACATAGTCTTCCCAACGTGTCCTGGGTCTTCCCTGTGGCCTCCTGCCGGTTGGACGTGCCCTGAACCCCTCCCTAGGAAGGCGTTCGGGTGGCATCCTGAGCCGATGCCCGAACTACCTCATCTGGCTCCTCTTGATGTGGAGAAGCAGCGGCTTTACTTTGAGCTCCTCCCGGATGGCAGAT
>NC_084617.1:62473642-62603642 GCF_033978795.1 Nerophis ophidion | reverse complement strand
ATGCTGAAAGGTACATACAGGTTTTGGAACAACATATGCTGCCATCGAAGCACCGTCTTTTTCATGGATGCCCCTGCTTATTTCAGCAAGACAATGTCAAACACATTCAGCACGTGTTACAACAGCGTGGCTTCGTAAAAAAAGAGTGCGGGTACTTTCCTGGCCCGCCTGCAGTCCAGACCTGTCTCCCATTGAAAATGTGTGGCGCATTATGAAGCGTAAAATAGGACAGCGGAGACCTCGGACTGTTGAGTGACTGAAGCTCTACATAAAACAAGAATGGGAAAGAATTCCACTTTCAAAGCTTCAACAATTAGTTTCCTCAGTTCCCAAATGTTTATTGAGTGTTGTTAAAAGAAAAGGTGATGTAACACAGTAGTGAACATGCCCTTTCCCAACTACTTTGACACGTATTGCAGCCATTAAATTCTAAATTAATTATTATTTGCAAAAAATAAATAAAGTTTATGAGTTTGAACATCAAAATATCTTGTCTTTGTAGTGCCTTCAATTGAATATGGGTTTAAAAGGATTTGCAAATCATTGTATTCCGTTTATATTTACATCTAACACAGTGGTTCTTAACCTGGGTTCGATCGAACCCTAAGGGTTTGGTGAGTCGGGCTTAGGGGTTCGGTGGAGGTCAAGACACACCTGACTCATTGAATAAATAAAAACTTCTCCCTGTCGGCGTATTGCGGATACGGCAACAGCAGAAGTCACACTGATTTGCAGGTGTGATTTGTTGTGATGCACTGTGTTGGTTTTTTTGTTCTTTGAACAAGGTGATGTTCATGCACGGTTCATTTTGTGCATCGGTAAAAAAAACATCGTAACACGTAACTTATGGGGAACATATTCACCATTTATTAGTTGCCTATTAAAAGGCAAATTTGTAACATATTGGCTGTTAATTAGTCATTCTTAAGTAATTATTAATGCTTATCTGGTATGGCCTTATTATAACCCTAACCCTCTAATCCTAACCAAATAACTCTAAATGAAGTCTTTGTTACTTAGAATATGTTCCCCTAGTGTCCAAAAAACTCAAAATTAAGTCTTTGTTACTTAGAATATGTTCCCCATACTAAAGTGTTACCATTAACATATAACTTTGTCTTGAATTTAAAAAAAAAACATCATTTTATTTTTCACTAAAGAAGGGTTCGGTGAATGCTCATATGAAACTGGTGGGGTTCAGAACCACTTATCTAACACAATTTCCCAACTTATATGTAAACAGGTTTTGTATACATGTATATGTATGTATATATATATATATATATATATATATATATATATATATATATATATATATATATACACACACACACACAATTCAAATGAGTACAGTGTTGTGATACTTTGTGTAATGACCTTTGATTGATATGGTTTCATCAGTTTTGCTCTGATTGGACAATTCTTAAACTATGCGGCAGGCCAAATTTAAATTCCGCAGCAGGCCATTTTAAATCACCTGGCAAGGTACTTTAAACTATGTGGTGGGTCAATTAAAACTATGTGACGAGCCATTTCAAATTATACGGCAGGCTCCGTATTTATTACCATGAATTGATTTACATGGATCACGACTTAAATAAGTTGAAAAACTTATTCGGGTGTTACCATTTAGCGGTCAATTGTAAGGAATATGTAATGAACCGTGCAATCTACTAATAAAAGTTTAAATCAATCAATCCAAAAGGTCTTTCTTTTTAATGAATGCTAACTCATAAATAAACGTAAATAAAAGTCAGTTCACTATGGAGTCAATGGGAGGTACTTATTTCCACAGGTAAAGCCCTCTTAAAAATCATCCAAAAAACACCAACAATACTCTATTTACATTTTGTGATCTGAATATTAAACAAGTATTGGTGATGTTCTTATTTTAAGGGCTACCACACACCCACGCACACACATACACACATTACACACCTATTTTACCATAATGTAAAAGGTTATCATATTCCACTCTCCTTTCTTTTCCGCTCCTCTTTAGCTCCTTTCTTTTGTTATTCAAGTATTCAATCAATCAATCAATCAATCAATGTTTATTTTTATAGCCCTAAATCACAAGTGTCTCAAAGGGCTGCACAAACCACAACAACATCCTCGGTAGAGCCAACATAAGGGCAAGGAAAACTCACCCCAATGGGACGTTGGTGACAGTGACAAAGGTGAGAAACCTTGGAGAGGACCGCATATGTGGGCACCCCCAGGGGACCGAAAGCAATGGATGTTGAGCGGGTCTAACATGATATTGTGAAAGTCCAATCCAGCGTTATTACTCTCTACTCTAAATCACCATAAATGATTCCCGGGCGCGGCACCGCTGCTGCCCACTGCTCCCCTCACCTCCCAGGGGGTGATCAAGGGTGATGCGTCAAATGCAGAGAATAATTTCGCCACATCTAGTATGTGTGTGACAATCATTGGTACTTTAACTTAACTTTACTTTACTCATTAGTTTTCTTTTGCATAATTTTTGGTATCATATTTGTATACTTGCTGATGATATTCTATTGTTGTTGTTTTTGTTGTTGCTGTCCGTTTTATTTCCCTTCTCGTCCATGCAATTTCCCTCTAGATACAGTTTACAAACTAGAAATTCCTGATGTAAAAAGGTAAAAAATTATTTTGTCGAAGTTCTGTCAAGCAGCCCAACCAGTAAGCCGCACCTTCAAACTCTTCAGCAAAAAAACTAAACAACGCGGACCTCTGGCTGGTGAACTGTCATTGGCAACGAGTGCAGTAGTGTGTTTTATGTATGTTTTAATTGGATAGTCTTGTTGACAGAGAATCTGTCACCTGTATGGACAAGGTGTCACATCCCCGTGCTGAAGTGATGCAGGATGTGTCACAGTTGCTTGTCACTCGGATGACAACAGGCTGACAGCAACACTTTTCTCACACTGACACACCCGTGGTTCTCCTTCTTCCGTGTTGGCAAGCATGAAAGAGGCTTTAATTGAGATGAAAATTAAGCTAATTATATGTCTTACTGTACATCAGGTACTACCAGGAATGACGACGACGCCCTGATAAAAGTGATGATGTCATTGAAGTGCATCAGAAAAGAACGCTGTAGTTCACAATTGTACCAGCAACAATACAAAAGGTATCATGCAGTCTCAAGTATACTCAATCTTGTCATTCAATTATTCGCAAACCCAGCATGGAACATTTCACTCAACAAAGAAAACACAGCACAGCAATTTGGAACAAGAATGACATGACAGAAGAAATGTACAAATAAATTCAATCTGTCTGTGGCAGTATCGAAGAAAGCTACACTATATTGCCAAAAGTATTTGGCCACCCATCCAAATGATCAGAATCAGGTGTCCTAAATCATTTGGCCCGGCCACAGGTGTATAAAGTCAAGCTCTTTGTGAAATAATGGGCCGCTCTCAGGAGCTCGGTGATTTCCAGCATGGAACTGTCATAGGATGCCACCTGTGCAACAAATCCAGTCGTGAAATTTCCTCGCTCCTAAAGATTCCAAAGTCAACTGTCGGCTTTATTATGAAAAAATTGAATAGTTTGGGAACAACAGCAACTCAGCCACTAAGTGGTAGGCCACGTAAACTGACAGAGGGTTTATCTGAGAAATTATGGTGCGGGGTTGATTTTCAGGAGTTGGGCTTGGCCCCTTAGTTCCAGTGAAAGGAACTTTGAATGCTCTAGGACAGTGGTTCTCAAATGGGGGTACGCGTACCCCTGGGGGTACTTGAATGTATGCCAAGGGGTACGTGAGATTTTTTTACAAATATTCTAAAAATAGCAACAATTCAAAAATCATTTATAAATGTATTTATTGAATAATACTTCGACAAAATATGAATGTAAGTTCATGAACTGTGAAAAAAAAAATACAACAATGCAATATTCAGTGTTGACAGCTAGATTTTTTGTGGACATGTTCCATAAATGTTGATGTTAAAGATGCCTTTTTTTGTGAAGAAATGTTTAGAATTAAGTTGATGAATCCAGATGGATCTCTATTCCGATCCCCAAAGAGGGCACTTTAAGTTGATGATTACTTCTATGTGTAGAAATCTTATTTTTATAATTGAATCACTTGTTTATTTTTCAACAAGTTTTTAGTTATTTTTATATCTTTTTTTTCCAAATAGTTCAAGAAAGAACATTACAATTGAGCAATATTTTGCACTGTTATACAATTTAATAAATCAGAAACTGATGACATAGTGCTGTGTCTTTACTTCTTTATCTCTTTTTTTCAACCAAAAATGCTTTGCTCTGATTAGGGGGTACTTGAATTTACAAATTTTTCACAGGGGGTACATCACTGAAAAAAAGGTTGAGAACCACTGCTCTAGGATACCAAAACATTTTGGACAAATCCATGCTTCCAACCTCGTGGGAACAGTTTGGAACGGGCTCCTTCCTCTTCCAACATGACTGTGCACCAGTGCACAAAGAAAGGTCCATAAAAACATGGATGACAGAGTCTGGTGTGGATGAACTTGACTGGCCTGCACAGAGTCCTGACCTGAACCCGATAGAACACCTTTGGGATGAATTAGAACGGAGGCCTTCTTGACAAACAGTGTGTGACTTCACCAGTGCGCTTTTGGAAGGATGGTGGAAAATTCCTATAAACACACTCCACAACCTTGTGGACAGCCTTACCAGAAGAGTTGAAGCTGTAATAGCTGCAAAAGGTGGACCGACGTCATATTAAACCCTATGTTCCTTGACTGCACTTAAATGTAGAATATATGTAGAATATATTTATACTATTCATATATTGTATATTATATATATATGTTATATATTATTTTTTATTATTATTGTATATTGTGAGCGAACTGTGGTGCTGAATTTTCCCCAGGGATCAACAAAGTACTTTCCATTATATTTTATTCTATGAGTTAGGAATGGGATGGCACTTCAAGTTCATATGTCAGTCAAGGTCGGTGGCCAAATACTTAGCGTATGTACAAATTTCACTTTTGCATCTCATTGTCCATAACTGTAGCGCATTAAAGAACTCCTCAATTTAAAAAACAAAAAACAAAACAGAGACAGACGTATTATAGGTTTTAAAATCAGGGGGAGGCTTAACCCCCAGGAGATGCATTCATAATAATACAATCATAATTATGTATTATTATGATTGATTTTATCCACTGATGATAATCGTACATGAATCAGCTAATCTCCACTTTACACTCTGAAATAAAAGACAATTTGGCAGACTTATAGTCATATCTAAAGTAATAAGGACAGGTTGTATAATTATTGGAAGTCATTTTATAGTCACTTTGTATTGAATTTGAGATGTTTATATGTAAACAAAACAATATTCTTCATGGGTGTTATTTTAAATATGTTAATCTTTAGAAATTCAAACACCTGGTTAATGTTATTACATATGATTTAAAAAATGGCTTTTAGACCAAATTCCTGCTATAATTATTTTTTTAGTGAACGTGTGTGTGTGGGGGCAGTAATGTTTTGGGTTTAGGGCGGGGGTTCCCAAATGCGGGGGGGGCCACATTGGGTTAAAAAAAATTGGCCGCAGGCCGATGGGAAAATGCATTTTTAATAATTTGCCTGAGCGGCTAGGAGAAACCGAACGTAACGAGTGGTAGAAAATTGATTAGAAAGGACAGATTTAAAAAACAAAAAAAAAAGTTATCCATCGTCCATTTTTTACTGTTTGTCCCGTTTAGGGTCGCGGGGGGTGCCTATCTCAGCTGCATTCGGGCAGAAGGCGGTGTACACCCTGGACAAGTCGCCACCTCATTACAGAGCCAACACAATAATTATTAAAATGAAAAATAATGATAATTATTATTTTATTTTTTAAACTTTGGACTTCCCGCGGGGCGTAGTTTGGGGACCCTTTGGTTTACAGTAGGGTGTGATGATGGGGCCCCATCAGGAATCTTGTGTATAGGGCCCCAGAGTGAGCAACTAAACTATAATCTGGTTTATTTACAGTGTGTAAAGCAGATTTTTCTTAAATGTGCACTGTCCTACAAAAAAAGTAGTTGGTAAAAGGTTTATTTTTAAGGCCAAAAATAGATATTCACTTAGTATTACTTTCTTTAAAACCTTTATTCTGTATTTTTTAACTTTAGAAAGATACACGATTGACAACGATAATGATGCCAAAAAACATGAAAAAAGATGGGAAATCCCTTAAAGGCTTATTAGGAAAATGTAATAATGTTTATAGATATGCAACAACAACAACATATATGCTATCTGTGGTTGTGGTACCTATTTTTGAGTGTACAAAATGAAGGTGTGTGTTTAGTCCGACTTGGACATAATATGGACTATACACAAAAGCTTTTTATGAAAATTTAATTGTGTTTGTAAATTATATGCAATCTGTTGTTTCCCTAATTTTGTTGTTGTTGTTGTTGTTGTTGTTGTACATGGATGAGGGTGTTAGTTGCTGAGCCCGACTTGGACATTATCTGGACTGGACCTGGTTTTAAAAACCTTTAGACAAGTATAATTTCATTAACAACCTGGTCTGGTAAAGATAAGGTCCTTTTTTTATTTTATAAATAAAATAAAATAAGATAAATAAAAAAACAAAAAAAAATGTCTTGGTTGAGGGGGCGGGGTTTGGTGCTAGCGGGGGTGTATAATGTAGCTCGGAAGAGTTAGGAATGCATGGGATTCTGGGTATTTGTTCTGTTGTGTTTATGTTGTTTTACAATGCGGATGTTCTCCCAAAATGTGTTTGTCATTCTTGTTTGGTGTGGGTTCACAGTGTGGCGCATATTAGTAAGAGTGTTTGAGTTGTTTATATCACAACTCTCAGTGTGACCTGTATGGCTGTTGAGCAAGTATGCACTTACGTGTGTCAACAGGGGCTGCATACTACATGCGACAGACTGGCACGCAGATAGCATGGTGTAAAGGCGGGCACGACGACAAGTTTTTCAGGACTGTAAAGGCATGTACGCCCTCAATATTGTCGACCGGATGAAAATCGGAGAATGTTGGCCCTGGGTAATTTCTAGGAGAGGCATTAAACTCTGTAAATCTCTTGGGATAATCGCGGGGGTCGGCAATTATGCAGCTGAGCCACATTAGAGTGGTCAAAGAGCCGCGGGTTGCCGACCCCTGACGTAAAAGATAGTGGTGTTGGTATTGGTGATGGGGCTTCCCGGTGGAAGAGGGGTTAGTGCGTCTGCCTCACAATACGAAGGTCCTGAGTAGTCCTGGGTTCAATCCCGGGCTCGGGATCTTTCTGTGTGAGTTCCCTCCAGGTACTCTAGCTTCTTCCCACCTCCAAAGACATGCACCTGGGGATAGGTTGATTGTGTTGTAAACACAATACCAATGGGAGCCATCCATTTTCTACCGCTTATTCCCTTTCGGGGTCGCGGGGGGCGCTGCCGCCTATCTCAGCTACAATCGGGCGGAAGGCAGGGTACACCCTGGACAAGTCGTCACCTCATCGCAGGGCCAACACAGATAGACAGACAACATTCACACTCACATTCACACACTAGGGCCAATTTAGTGTTGCCAATTAACCTATCCCCAGGTGCATGTCTTTGGAAGCCGGAGTACCCGGAGGGAACCCACGCATTCACGGGGAGAACATGCAAACTCCACACAGAAAGATCCCGAGCCTGGATTTGAACCCAGGACTGCAGGAACTTCGTATTGTGAGGAAGACGCACTAACCCCTCTTCCACCATGAAGCCACCAATGGGAGCAATTTGCAAAATGCGGTTGCGCATTTTGCAAATTTGTATAATGCGCACTTTTTGCAAATTGCTTCCAGCTATATATTTGAATAATGTGTGGTGCACATTTTGCAAATCAATGGGCGCATTTTGCAAATTTGTATAATGCACATTGTGTATAATGCACAATTTTTTGGGCAATTTTGGAAATTGCTTCCAGCTATATATTGATTGGGTTGGATGTTCTGGCTACTAACCCTAATCCTAACCCTAACCCTTGATGCCATCTACGCAGTGTTGGGAGACTGTTTTGCTGTTCTTCTTCCGTTCGATGTAACTCTCTGTGCAGAATCCCGCAAATTCTTCTTCAGTCGTCCTCAAACCATCCAATTTGCACGGTTGCGCCATTTTCAAACAAAATCTCGTCTTAAATCTCGTCTTGCGATATGCAAATTGCTTGCGCACGATGGAAATGACGTATAATTTGCAAAGTGCGCGAGATTTTTGAATTGAATTGAATTATATTTATATAGCGCTTTTCTCAAGTGACTCTAAGCGCTTTACATTGTGAAACCCAATATCTAAGTTACATTTAAAACCAGTGTGGGTGGCACTGGGAGCAGGAGGATAAAGTGCCTTGCCCAAGGACACAACGGCAGTGACTAGGATGGTGCAAGCAGGGATTGAACCTGCAACCCTCAAGTTGCTGGCACGGCCGCTCTACCAACCGAGCTATACCGCCCCCGATTGGTCAAATGCTTACAATTGGCATCGCTAAATTGGTCCTATTGTGTGAATGTGAGTGTGAACCTTGCCTGTCTATCTGTGTTGGCCCTGCGATGAGGTGGCGACTTGTCCAGGGTGTACACCGCCTTCCGCCTGATTGTAGCTGTGAGAGGCGCCAGCGCCCCCCGCAACCGCAAAGGGAATAAGCGGTAGGAAATGGATGGATAGATGGTATTGGTGATACTGGCCCTGTAATTACTTGGTATTGAGTCATACCAAAATGTTTAGTATTTGGTGGAATTTGTGTTTATTTTAATTCTTATCCAAAATGACTCTTCAAAGTGATGCATACAACGTTCCGTGACACGTTTAAACGATTGCATAAGTCACAACGTGTGACTGGAATGTACTACATTTTGTTAAGTCCCTGTCTTTATTTCCTGGTTCAGTGATGCAACGTTCACTCACCTCGGTTACACTTTTAGATCCGTCTAAATCGTTTCGTCATTTTAAGTGTGGTGCATGTCGAAACCAACGTAACGCGTAACCAAAAACATAACAGGTGTAATGTGTTTCAGGGAAATGTTATGCGTTACGTTTTTTTTTTTATTAAAAAAAGCGGTGGTTTTGATAACCGCTGTTTCCGACGTTACGCCTGCGACTTGAACGCAATCCAGTGCACTCTGCCAGCTGGCTGCATGTCGGCGTGATGGGAAGGAGGAGGGAGGAGGGAGGGGGGAGGAGGGGTGAGCTGTGTTCTCCCCAGTCTTGTTCAGCCATGTTAGATTTTTCTGCTTTCCACTAACGATGAGCGAGGAGCCATGGCCTTGTCATTGAGCGGAGACGATGAGGAATATGATTCAGAGTCCGAACAGGTCAGAACAGCTCACGCAACCACTATGGTTTTTTAATGTATTATACAATAATTCAAGCGTAACGCTATATTATGTTTTATTTTATTTTATTTTTTAACGCAGCGTTGTTTTCTCGCAATTAACGATCTATGATCTCTTGCGTTTACCGAATCGCTGGGAGAAATGCGTGGCACTACGATTTATTTTTATTATTTTATAATTTTTTTTGCAGCTTGGTAGTAGTGCTTGTAACGTAATGGCAACCGTTTAGTTGAAAGGGATCCGTTCAAAGCACGGCGTCCTCTGTGGTCACCGTCTATCTGCTGAGCACTGACCCATTTAGCCCTGTCCACCTCCGAAAACAACACAAGTTTGGTGACATAAAAAAAGAGTCACATGTCACAGGCTGCTACTACTTTGTATTGTTGCCTCCATGTGCTTACTACCCCCGTGTTTCGTATTGGAAAAATGATGCAGTTCATTGCACTTCCTTGAGTTGCACGTTGCACTGTTTTTTAAGAAAGGCATCAAGCCAAATGTTTCTCAAAGCCCTGAAAGCAAGGGGCCGTGGAAGGGGGGGAGGGATGGGGAGAGGGAACAATGAAGTGTGGTCTCCTTCTGTTGCATGTACAACATTGGTCCTAACCCAACCAAGTTGACCCCTTGTTTACAACAACACAGTATTGCCTCCCGTGATGCACTGGAAGGAACATGGCTACTGTATCAAACTTCATGTGTTTTTCAACCACAGTCTGGTGTGCCGTGGGAGATTATGTAATATCCCCTAAATATTTTTTGCATACCTTATTTCTTTGAATTGCCGCCGGGGCTCTAATTAATTTAAAACCTCTTCTCACTCTTGCTCTTACAAAGGCATGCGGTAAAAGTAAGCATGCGCAAATTATTTTAAAACCTCTTCTCACTCCGGTTCTCACCAAAGGCATGCAGTAAAAATTTGAGTGTGATGTAAGGTTGCCATCATGAAAAAAAAACAACAACTTAGATTTATATCTTGCTTTTCTATCAATCAATCAAGCATCACAGCTAACGTTACCCATGCTGCTACCTCTCTGCTCAGGGAAGGTGTGTGACGTTGCACGCGTTACAACGTATGTAAGAATCAATCAATCAATGTTTACTTATATAGCCCTAAATCACAAGTGTCTCAAAGGGCTGCACAAACCACTACGACATCCTCGGTAGGCCCACATAAGGGCAAGGAAAACTCACACCCAGTGGGACATCGGTGACAATAATGACCCAGTGGGACGTCGTTGACAATGATGACTATGAGAACCTTGGAGAGGAGGAAAGCAATGGATGTCGAGCGGGTCTAACATGATACTGTGAAAGTTCAATCCATAATGGATCCAACACAGTCGCGAGAGTCCAGTCCAAAGCGGATCCCACACAGCAGCGAGAGTCCCGTTCACAGCGGAGCCAGCAGGAAACCATCCCAAGCGGAGGCGGATCAGCAGAGATGTCCCCAGCCAATACACAGACAAGCAGTACATGGCCACCGGATCGGACCGGAACCCCTCCACAAGGGAGAGTGGGACATAGAAGAAAAAGAAAAGAAACGGCAGCTTGTTTTAAGTCTCTGTGAGAGGGAGAGACGCATGCAGTTTAATGCCCGCAGCTAAAAACAAGTGCGTGAGAACGTTTACTCGAATATCACGATATAGTCATTCTCTTTATATTGCACAGAGACAAACCCACGCTGTATCGCGTATATCGATATCGGCCAGCCCTAGCAGCAGGTAGTTAATTGCTTTGTAGATGCCAGGGTGTACCACGCCTTCCGCCCAAATGCAGCTGAGATAGGCTCCAGCACCCCCAGCGAGCCCAAAAGGGACAAGCGGTAGAAAATGGATGGATGGATGTCGGGAACGACGATGGTGATTTGTTGTGATCGCAATATGCAGGCGACAGCAGGTAAAAAGGTATCTAAGGCCCTTATTTACACTAAACTAAGGTCAAGGCTAGGGCTGGGCGATATGGCCTTTTTTTAATATCTCAATATTTTTTAGGCCATATCGCGATACACGATATATATCTCGATATATTTCCTTGGCCTTGAATTAACACTTGATACATATAATCACAGCAGTATGATGATTTTATGTGTCTACTTTAAAACATTCTTGTTCATACTGCATTAATATATGCTCTTTTTAAACTTTCATGCAGATAAGTAAATCATAACTATGTCAATTGACCAAAACTGTATTTATTAAACTGTTATTAAGCAGTGGCAGAAACATTCATGTCATTTCCAAAACAAAGTGCAAGATTGTCAGAGACATTTTAAGCACCAAAATAAAATGAGTTGCATAATAGGAAATCCAATAGTGTTCGTCCTTCGCTATGTGGTAGGTTACTATGAACGTTATTAAATTCTGTTGTTGACTATTTTTTTCATACGGTGTTGATCCAGAAATGTTTACCTCGGCATTTTGATGGTGTGGGTTTGTGGCACCGAACGGAGATGTTGACATACGGAGTAATCACGCTTCATTCTCTAGCAAGTGATGCCTTTAGCCCACACTCGACAAATTATGGTTGTCTGTTCGAAATATTTCCACTTGAAGCCAAACCACCGCCAGACGGTGGACCCCCTGCTGTTTTTCTTGGGAATTCTTCTTTCATCTGCACCTTCTTTCTCTCGTAATACCACTCGCACGGCTCTGCTAGCATCCCAGCTAACATTGCCCGTGCTGCTACTTCTCTGCTCCGCGAAGGCGTATACGTATGTGACATAAGACGTGTCAGTATGTGACGTATGTAAGAAGGTGTGCTTGTTTGTGAGGAGACTCAGGAAAAAGCGAGAAGAGCCTGTAGTGTAATGCCTGCAGCTAAAAGCAACTGTGTGAGAACGTATACTCGAATGTCAAGATATAGTCATTTTCTATATCGCACAGAGACAAAGCCGCGATATATCGCCCAGCCCTACACCTAACCTTATCCGTGTCCACTCAAAACAATGCCACTGTTTAAGTCCCCTGCCTCCCTTTGTCCGCCGGCGTAACGAGACCTTGTACTCATGCGCGGAAAATGCACACGTTCTAGTCACCTCCAGTGTTTCTTTGTGTGCAATTTGTTAGATTAAATTGATCTGAACATTATCCAGTGTTGTGGTATTTCAATTAACTGGACTCTAGTGTGCTATGGGGTCCTATATTAGTGAATCACACCTGAGTCATCATAAATTAATAACAATTTTATCAGACACATAAACAATGTGATAAAGAACATTTTACATCAATCAAACTAGGGATTACAATATCTAATCAGGACACTCCTTATTTTGCCTTCACCTTCATTGTCCTTTCGTTTTTGGTGACTTTGTATACTCTGGACCCAGACGTTGAGTTCGCGACGTACATGGCGGACAATAACTGATACAGTCTGCTTTGCCAATCCAAATGCATTCGCTGTTTTCTGTAGTTTTTCCTCGACGGCCAGGTAATACAAAACACACGCTACCTTTTCTATCACATCCACGGGAGCTTGCATCGTGTACTCTCCTTCGACAAATGGACAAAGTTTTTCGCTAAGTAGAATCACAGCTGTTATCTTGCCGTCTGAGAAGCGTTGTATCCAAAATAGCTGCAATCGCTTTCTCTTTAGGTATTCAGTGTGATTTACACAAGCGTCTGTGCATGTAGAAGAAGGTGAAACACAGCATGTCTGGATGACTTGCCTCCATCTTTCCAGTGGTTAGCTCCGAGTTACGAAACCGCTTTATTATGAAGCTGGCTGTGGCGCGTTCTGACGACACTTCCTGTGTGGGTCGCGGTCTTTCTGGCGTCACTTCCTCTCAGAACTCGGTTTGTAAATGATCAATGAGTCCATACAAAGCTAAGTGCCGGAGATTCAAGAAATACATGGCGCACTTAACCGTGTAAAAATCTGTCCGAAGAGGGGGACCTTAAACGCTGTTTTAGTGTTGCTAAAACGGGGCTTATGCTAAATATTTATTCTTTTAAGGGGTTAAACAACTTAGTGTAGACATGGCCTACTGCTTAAACCAAAAATAAAAGGTGAGTGCCCCAAGAAAAGGCATTCAAGCTTAGAGAAGGCTATGCAGAACGAAACTAAAACTGAACTGGCTGCAACGTAAACAACAACAGAATGCTGGACGACAGCAAAGACTTACATCGTGTGCAGCAGAGATGGTGTCCACAAAGTACATCAGTACATGACAATAAACAATGTCCACACAAAGAAGGATAAAAACAACTGAAATAGTCTTGATTGCTAAAAACAAAGCTGGTGGGGGTACATGAAACTGCTACAGGAAAATACCAACAAAACAGGAAAGCCCACCAAAATAAGAGTGCAAGACCAGAACTAGAACAAAACACACAGGAAAACACCAAAAAACGCAACATAAGTCACAGAGAGCTATATTGATGCATGGTTGGTTATAGTTTAAAGTCATACCGAACAATTGTGACAACGACTTTTTACTGTCAATATCGGCTGCGGAGTTTAATTTTTTAAAATGTTTTCTGCTGGTGGTGTGCCTTCGGATTTTTTCAATGAAAAAAATGTGTCTTGGCTCAAAAAAGGTTGAAAACAATACAATAGAGCATCCAAGCGGTTTTTACATTCATGTTCCCATTCGTGTTCCCATTCAATGTGTTTTGCAAAATGGATGTAATACCTCTAACAGAAATTCCATTAGCCGCATTCCATACAATGCATGGTTGTGTTTACATCTGTGCACATGTAAGTTTTGAAAATATACATCCATGGAATACAAATGCATCTGCCTGCTTGTAAAAGTGAAAGGAAAATGCTAACTTGCGTAATCGTGATTCATCAAAAATGAATCCGCAACAACCTGATCAAAATGAGTCATCATTTGACAGCATTAATTATGGCTAGAATGTGCAAAAGGCTTCTGCCGACTCAAATCAGGAAAAAAAAGACATGCATTGAGCACTTTAAAGCAAGTTGTTGCATCATCACATATAGAAATCCTTTTTGACACGGGTGTCAAACTAATTTTCACCACGGTCCACGTCGCAGTTAGGTAGGCCATTTGTAACTGGGAAACTATACACATGTATGATCGCTACACAATATAATTGCACAATTGTCCCTTTGATTTGAATATTATTATACTGTGTTAACACACTAACTGACAAATGGCTTTACAATCATAAGTCAAGGTTACAAGCAGATATTTTGAAGTACAGCTATTGTAGATTCAATTAAGATTAATTCCAATTAAAAATTGCTTAGAATAGCTTTTTGCATCAAATAATACTGAGTTAAGAAGAGCTGCAATTGCATGTTGTACAATTGTTTTTCTTTCATAATAGTAACATTTGGTAAAAATGACAAAATGCCTTATTGACACACATTTCCAGGTATTTACGAGCCACATAAAATGAGATGTAGCCCCAGGTCATCTAGTTTGACACCTGTGCTTTTAACTATAACACTTAATTACAGATAAATAGTGTGGTTGTTTAAAACTCATAGTAACAAGCTGGAGTTTTAAGTTAATACTTTTTTTTAATGTATATTTAATTAAGAAGAGTTCCAATGGAAAAAAAATGCTTGCAATAGCTTTTTTGCATCAAATATGAGTTAAGAAGAGCTGCAATTGCATGTGATCCATCCATCTTCATTACTCTTAAAAACGATAAAGTTAAAACTCCAGCTTATTACTGTGTTTTCAGCATCCACACTATTTATCTGCAATAAAGTGTTATAGGTAAAAGTCAAAACTAGATGTTTGGGGGCTACATCTCATTTTATGTGGCCTGCAAATACCTGGAAATGCGTGTCAACAAGGCCTTGTGTCATTTTTGCTAAATGTTACAATTATGAAAAAATAATAATTGAATCTTTGAAGTATCAATTTGATTGATTGATTGATTAATAAAAGTATCAATTTGATTTATTGATTGATTAATAAAAGTACCAATCAATCAATCAATCAAAGATTCAATTATTATTTTTTCATAATTGTAACATTTAGCAAAAATGACACAAGGCCTTGTTGACACGCATTTCCAGGTATTTGCAGGCCACATAAAATGAGATGTAGCCCCCAAACATCTAGTTTTGACTTTTACCTATAACACTTTATTGCAGATAAATAGTGTGGATGCTGAAAACACAGTAATAAGCTGGAGTTTTAACTTTATTGTTTTTAAGAGTAATGAAGATGGATGAATATTTTTGGATAATTGATGTTCATACACAAAAACAGTGTGTCATTTGACCTAATCCGTTGGATACTGTACCGTTGTGCTATTGCATTAAGTTCCATGAGCCTTTTGACCACCTCTCTTTTAAATATATGCTGAAGATAAAATATATAGACCATTCTTGTGCTCATAGACATCCTATCAACGATGTACGGTATATATACAATTGGTCAATGATAGCGCTTTTAATTCTATGGTTATATCGTGATAATGCATGATGACACATCCTAACTGTGTCCCGTAATTTTGACTGCAACAAGCAAACTAAATTGTCGTCAATCCACTGATGCGTCCTTGCTAGTGAGCTAGCGGCTAACGTCCCTCCACAGTGCAAAGCCACATAAGCCACGTCTAAGTCAGCAATATTGCCTCAATGGCAGCAAATAAACTATGTTTATTACAATGATCATCTCTGGGGGACGAGGAATAGCTGAACATGCTACACTACACACAATGGGAGGATTAATATTATGATAGATCCACTATGGACTGGACTTTCACAATATTATGTTAGACCCATTGCTTTCGGTCTCCCCTAGAAGGGGGGTTGCCCACATCTGCGGTCCTCTCCAAGGTTTCTCATAGTCATTCACATAGACGTCCCACTGGGGTGAGCTTTTCCTTGCCCTTATGTGGGCTCTGTACCGCGGATGTCGTTGTGGCTTGTGCAGCCCATTGAGACACTTGTGATTTAGGGCTATGTAAATAAACATTGATTGATTGATTGATTGATGATAAGTTAACCGCTAACCGCAACCCAGAGGTCTCGAATGTAAAGAAGGTTGAGCGGATCGATACAAATAGATGGTAACGATACCAAGTATGATATCATTATATAGTTGAGACTAACCATGGTGGTTGGATTGATATTTTTTATTATTAAAAATATTTGTTGCTTACACATTCAGCAAAAAAGCCGTGAGACACATGAGGGCTTTAAGAACAAAAAAACAAATGATTTAAATTTAGAGACAGTTGTAGGAAATAATTTAAATATTTAATTGATATTGTTACACCACCATCTTGTGTTTTTGTCAGATATAATTGTGATCAAACATTTAATTATTCGGTGATGTTGAAAATTTGAAGTTTCAGTATTGATATGGCCGATACCACCCCTGTAACTACTAGGTATTGGATAGATAGCCACATTTGTAGTATCCTCAAAAACTGATGTAAAGTATCCAAACAGAAGCATAAGTGCTTGTTGCATTTTAACAGAAGTGTAGATAGAAACATGTTGCTGCAGATAGTAACCAGATATTAATGGTAAATTACCAAATACAGTAGATTAATAATACTTTTGACAAAATATTACAGCTGGGATCTCCCATATGTTAGAAGCCAAATTAGAAGTGCTTCTAAGGAGGCTGCAATATATATCACAGTATGGATTTTAGACCTTGTTGGCCATCTTTAATGTAAAGACAACTGATACCTGCTTTAAGGATCACATAGCATTTCCGTATGTTTGAAACTACAATCGATTAGCAGAAAATGTGGCACAACCTTGCAGCTTCATCTCTTTAAACAGTGGTGTCAGGCACATAGTTTGCTATTGGCAATGCATGAAAACTTATGCACCACAAAGGTTTTTTTTGACATATCAAAGCTACAAAGGATTTTATTTTGGCACAGTGCACGCTGCACCCATGTGAAAACAAATAATATAAAAAGTAGCTGTGGTATTAGATGACATTGTATCGGACAGGTGTACACTAACTATCCATCTTAACTTCTCCAGAGGGCTAATAAGGAGTGTGTGTGTTCAACATGAAGGGACATGTTATTCACTTCAGATAATCAAGGCAGCATAAATGATCTAAGTTGACTTTTTAGTCTGAGTCAACTGAAGCTAGACCGGCTTTTGTTTTCTTCCTTAGTAGTGCCACCTGAAACACAATGCTGGTTTCTGGTTAGCCTGGAATGTCTTGATTGGTGGGTCTGCTGAAAAGACACCATTTTGGCTCAACTCAGTTAACAGTCGGGAATTTGGATTGCACTCAAGAGACATGGCTAACTTGCTCAAGCAGTTTATTTCATTTTATACAGGAGACTGTCAACAAAGCCAGATGAGTGGCAATTAAATAGTGAGCAATAAAGAAGGCATATTTGTAGTACAATAGGTGGATGCTCACTGTAAAACATAAACCTCTGCAATATTATTTTTCATGCATCCCCTGCAGTCATTTAAAAATCATATCCACCAGCAGCAAGGCGAGCGTGTTGCCTAGGTAACGTCCCCAGTTGGAATAAGAAGCTCTCTAATACCCTGTGATTTGTCATTTTTTTTCTCTCTGATTTAACATCCTTCCACAGCAACCATAAAGGTATTAGGAGATGAGAGCAATTCACATGGAAATCATATTCGAGCGAAGTGTGTCACATGTAGTCGTCATTCTGCTTTTTGTTAATGTAGTTTGTTTTGGTGAGTCACTTAATCCGAGCGTAATTCATCCTTCTGCTTTAGATGATCACATTGGTGAGATTGGAATACACAATAATGCCAAAAACGAGTTAATTTTTACATTCGATTGTAATATTCCTCAGATGTATTTATAACCCTGCCTTGTGTTACACTCTTGCAGCAGCGTGCAGCCAATCGTCCGAAGCCCAAGATGGCGACACCGTCGGCTGTTAAGCTGCCGTCCAGTCGCAGCTCGTCAGGAGCCAGACGAAGGAGAACGCGTTGCCGAAAGTGCGAGGCGTGCATGCGGACCGAATGCGGGGAGTGTCACTTCTGCAAGGACATGAAGAAGTTTGGGGGTCCTGGCCGCATGAAACAGTCCTGCATTATGAGACAGTGCATAGCGGTGAGTCAGCAATTATTGATTTAAATGGTAGAGGTGACACTGTAAGCAGACTCCTCCATTGAGTCACGAATATATATATATATATATACATATATACATATATATGTGTGCAAGTAATACATACGAAACATAAGAGTTGTGTTTTACAAAAAAAGCATTTTAAAATAAATGTTTTTGCCCCCTCTTTGCACTCTTCCCCCCATGCAGCCTGTTCTGCCTCACACAGCGGTGTGTGTAGTGTGTAAGGAGGCTGGGAAGGAGGATACACTGGAGGAAGAGGAGGACAAGTTCAACTTCATGCTCATGGAATGTTCCATATGCAATGAAATTGTCCATCCCAACTGCCTCAAGGTACAAAGTAGCAGCCTGCGAATGGCAGCTTTCCCCCTCACTCGGATCACTCATCTGGTGACTCATTAGTTTGTGTTAGTCGTAGGCCAGGAATGCGAGGCCACTATAACATCACAGGAGTTACTCAGCAGTTTTGAATGAAAGTTTGAGCAAGAACAAGGCGTTATACTACCGATTCCAATACTGATCGTCCGTAAGTGAGGTCAGCCAATACAGATGTAATAACTTAAATGTTTCAATTTTATTTTGGTAAGTACTTTGGAAAGTTTTACAATATCAACACAATATTTAAATTTTAAATGTTTTCCATTAATTGTTGTTAAGTACTTTGGACAGTTTTACAATATTAACACAATATTTAAAGTAGTGCTTTATTTTATTTTGTTACATACAATTGTTTGAGCAAAACAAAGTCAGTATTACTCAGTAGTGCAAAAACGACTATCAACAAACCTCGTTTCCATATGAGTTGGGAAATTATGTTGGATGTAAATATAAACGTAATACAATGATTTGCAAATCCTTTTCAACCCATATTCAATTGAAGGCACTACAAAGACAAGATATTTGATGTTCAAACTCATAAAAAATGTTTTTGTTGTTGTTGCAAATAATAAACTTAGAATTTCATGGCTGCTACTAGTGCCAAAGTAGTTGGGAAAGGGCATGTTCACCACTGTTTTACATCACCTTTTCTTTTAACAACACTCAATAAACATTTGGGAACTGAGGAAACTAATTGTTGAAGCTTTGAAAGTGGAATTCTTTCCCATTCCTGTTTTATGTAGAGCTTCAGTCGTTCAACAGTCCTTGGTCTACGCGGTCGTATTTTACCCTTGATAATGCGCCACACATTTCAGATGGGAAACAGGTCTGGATTGCAGGCGGGCCAGGAAAGTACCCACACTCTTTTTTTACGAAGTTGTTGTGACTCATGCTGAAAGCGGCTTGGCATTGTCTTGCTGAAATAAGCAGGGGCGTCCATGAAAAAGACGGCGCTTAGATGGCAGCATATGTTGTTCCAAAACCTGTATGTACCTTTCAGCATTAATGGTGCCTTCACAAATGTGTAAGTTACCCATACCTTGGGCACTAATACACTCCTATACTATCACAGACGCTGGCTTTTGAAATTTGCGTCAATAACAGTCTGGATGGCTCACTTCCTCTTTGGTCCGGATGACACTATGTCGAATATTCCCAAAAACAATTTGAAATGTGGATTCGTCAGACCACAGAACATTTTTCCACTTTGCATCAGTCCATCTTAGATGATCTCGGGCCCAGAGAAGCCGGCGGCGTTTCTGGCTGTTGCTGATAAATGGCTTTCGCTTTGCAGAGTAGAGCTTTAACTTGCACTTACAAATTGTAGCGACGAACTGTACTTAGTGACAGTAGTTTTCTGAAGTGTTCCTGAGCCCATGTGGTGATATCCTTTAGAGACTGATGTCGGTTTTTGATACAGTGCCGTCTGAGGGATCGAAGGTCACGGTCATTCAATGTTGGTTTCCGGCCATGCCGCTTACGTGGAGTGATTTCTCCAGATTCTCGGAACCTTTTGATGATATTACGGACCGTAGATGTTGAAATCCCTAAATTTCTTGCAGTTGCACTTTGAGAAGCGTTGTTCTTAAACTGTTTGACTATTTGCTCACGCAGTTGTGGACAAAGGGGTGTACCTCTCCCCATCCTTTCTTGTGAAAGACTGAGCATTTTTTGGGAAGCTGTTTTTATACCCAATCACGGCACCCACCTGTTCCCAATTAGCCTGCACCCCTGTGGGATGTTCCAAATAAGTGTTTGATGAGCATTTCTCAACTTTATCAGTATTTATTGCCACCTTTCCCAACTTTGTCTCGTGTTGCCGTCTTCAAATTTTAAAGTTAATGATTATTTGCACAAAAAAAAAATGTTTGAACATCAAATATGTTGTCTTTGTAGCATCCATCCATCCATCCACCCATTTTCTACCGCTTATTCCCTTGTGGGGTCGCGGGGGGCGCTGGCACCTATCTCAGCTACAATCGGGCGGAAGGCGGGGTAAACCCTGGATAAGTCGCCACCTTATCGCAGGGCCAACACAGATAGCATATTCAACTGAATATGGGTTGAAATTGATTGGCAAATCATTGTATTCCGTTTATATTTACATCTAACACAATTTCTCAACTCATATGGAAACAGGGTTTGTACTACTCGACTTTATCACTTCAATGTCGATAATATACCGTATTTTTCGGAGTATAAGTCGCACCTGCCGAAGATGCATAAAAGAGAAGGAAAAAAAGCGTACATAAGTCGCACTGGAGTATCAGTCGCATTTTTTGGGGAAATTTTTTTGATAAAACCCAACACCAAGAATAGACATTTGAAAGGCAATTTAAAATAAATAAAGAATAGTGAACAACAGGCTGAAATAGTGTACGTTATATTACGCATAAATAACCAACTGACAAGGTGCCTGGTATGTTAACCTAACATATTATGGTAAGTCATTCAAATAACTATAACATATAGAACATGCTATACGTTTACCAAACGATCTGTCACTCGTAATTGCTAAATCCGATGAAATCTTATATGTCCAGTCTCTTACGTGAATGAGCTATATAATATTATTTGATATTTTACGGTTATGTGTTAATAATTTCCCACGTAAGTCGCTCCTGAATATGAAGTCGCACCCCTGGCCAAACTATGAAAAAAAACTGCGGCTTACAGTCCGAAAAATACGTTACTGATACTACTACCAATTTGTGGATCGATCCGTCCTCCCTTTACGTATCGTGCACATGTGTCAATTCTAACACACCAACAGTTAATCTAATTTGCTCTTTAAAGGCCTACTGAAATGAGATTTTCTTATTTAAACGGGGATACCAGATCCATTCTATGTGTCATACTTGATCATTTCGCGATATTGCCATAATTTTGCTGAAAGGATTTAGTAGAGAACATTGTTGATAAAGTTTGCAACTTTTGGCCGCTAATAAAAAAGCCTTGCCTGTACCGGAAGTAGCAGACGATGTGTGCGTGACTTCACGGGTTGTAGGGCTCCTCACATTGTTTATAATCATAGCCACTAGCAGCAAGTGCAATTTGGACTGAGAAAGCGACAAGTTCCCAATTAATTTGAGTGAGGATGAAAGATTCGTGGATGAGGAAAGTTCAAGTGAAGCACTAAAAAAAAAAAGAAAAGGCGACGGCTCCAGGCGACGGCAGTGTGAGCGATTCAGATGTTATTAGACACATTTACTAGGATAATTCTGGAAAATCCCTTATCTGCTTATTCTGTTAATAGTGTTTTAGTGAGATTATAAAGTCATACCTGAAAGTCGGGAGGCTGCGATGAACGCCAGTGTCTCTGAGAGAAACCAAGATTACAGCTGCCTTTTTGACAGCTACAGGAGGAGGTCGCATAATACACTCAAGTCTCCGGTAAGAGCCGACTTAATATCACAATTTTCCCATCCAAAAACTTGTTGGTTGACTTAGAAAACATGTTCGCTTGACCGCTCTGTGTTAAAGCTTCACAACAAACAAAGAAACACCGGCTGTGTTTCGGTGCTAAAGGCAGCTGCAATCCACCACTTTCCACGAACAGCATTCTTCTTTAGTCTCCATTATTAATTGGACAAATTGCAAAAGATTCAGCAACACAGATGTCAAAATTACTGTGTAATTATGCAAAGGAGAGAGACGACTTTTAGCTGTAAGTGGTGCTGGGCTAATATGTCCGCTACAACTCGAGACGTCACAAACACGCGTCATCATTCCGCGACGTTTTCAACAAGAAACCCTGCGGGAAATTTTAAATTATAATTTAGTCAACTAAATCGGCCGTATTGGCATGTGTTGCAATGTTAATATTTCATCATTGATATATAAACTATCAGACTGCGTGGTCGGTAGTTGTGGGTTTCAGTAGGCCTTTAAACTCTTGTTAATCTTCTTTAATCTGCACTTTTTAAACTTTACCAATCACTTATTTCTTAATGTGGTTTAAAGCTAGCTTAGCGGTTAGCTTGGTTATAAACATACCTGCTCTTAGTTTGTAACCTGTTTAGCCTCACCCTCCAGTGATAGTGGTAATTAAGATACCAAGAAATGCAGTTTGTTTGCCATAATGGAGGTGATTTCTTAGGGGAGCAGCTCGACACTATTTCTGGAGACACATAACTAGCTACTTGCCGCTTGTCAGCCAGGGGACTATAAATAAATGTGTCCGACAGAAGGGATCTGTGTTTGTGATCGGGATTAATCAGCAATTGTGATTACGTACTTTTTAACGAGAACGGCTGATTCTGCTCAGTGGCCAATTGATTGGCACATCCTGAGCAAAAACACCACTGTATAACCTGAATTTGACCTCATCCAGTGCTTCAAGACATCACATGGATAACTGTAACTAGACTAAACTGAAATTGTCTGTGCAAAATGTCACAGCATCACAGTTTCTTAGTAAACCACCACACCCTAATGTTAAATTGTGTATAAACAGAACAGGTTATCCTTAATATAGCGCAGGCATGGTCAAACCTGTTCAAAAAACAGCGTCGGTCTTTTTACCGCGTGCTCCCACTTTAGTATCGCTGACAGTGTCATGTCTAACATAACAGTCTTTACCTCACCCACTTATTTTGCAAGTCGTTTTTGGCCAAGGGCAACAGTCACTTTTGCTTTTTCTTTGTGGCACTTGCATCAACGCAGACTGTGCACAGAATGCTGATTAAGCTTTATAATTGTATTGTTCTCAGGTGAGCGATGCATCTGGCGTAGTCAACGACGAGCTCCCAAACTGCTGGGAGTGTCCGAAGTGCAATCATGCTGGAAAGAGCGGAAAAGTGAGTAGAAATATTTGGGAGGCGTTTGATTAGGAAACATTGAGATGAAATTTGAGATGATTCTTAGGTCAGGTATTTTTACTCAAATAGTTAGGTGAGCTATTAAAAAAACAGTACTACTTTCTGTATTTAAAGGGAAACTGCACGTTTGGGGGAATTTTCCTTGTCATTCACAATCTCTGTATGAGACAAGAACATTATCTTTTCTGTGTAGTCTAAATAGTTAAAAAAAACTGCTAGCAATAAGCAGCTAAGAATGCAGGTTCAAAAAAGTATTTTAAAACCTTCAACAACATTTTATATACATGCTGTAAGTATGTATTTAATGTAGTAACAGGTTCATGATAACATGTACTTTAAACACTATTTTAGGCATTACCGAAACTTCTTTTTCCGACACATTGATTTTACAGAGAGCATAGCAACATTCATTATATCAATCAACAACAGCAACAACTACTAATCGTGGCAGATTCTGTGAGAGCCAACAATGATTACTCTGGGACAAATTATGATCCAGAACCTTACCTTTTTGGGTCTCACTACAAGGAGGATGATCAACAAGTTTTATACCCTGGGTGCTCGGCAGATCCAGCTATAGTGAAACTTTAAGCCTTATGTAGCAGTTTTCTAAATTCTAAACAAGAAATACAAACATAATAAAACAGTATTTACAATGTCCGCTCTCACTGGGATGCCGACTGATTGGATATTTGTATCTTTTAGCAATACCCACTTGTAGGCCTGGGCGATATGGCCCAAAATAAAAGCTCCAATTTCCCCTACTTTTCAAAGAAAACATTGAATTCAAATGGCAGAGATAATTCAAAACATATTTTTCTTTTATTTGATCAGAAACTTGTACCTTAGATTTTTTTGTAGGACTTACACTGCATTTTACTCTAAGCAGACTTGTAATTTTTATTATGTTGGTCCTTGTAGATCAGATATACATGATGTACTTTTTATGGAATATTTTTTTTAAATAACTAAATTAAGAACTTCCTTTTGGAAGCAATACTTCTGTTCACAAAATTGTTGCCTTGTACAGTGCATGCAAATAAATAATCTCTAACATTAAGATCAATAAATTGCAATCTTACAACTTCTGTCTAAAGTACTTAGTAACTAAAAATGTAGCATTCTACATTGTATGCAAATTAATAATCAAGTAAAAGTTTGAGAGGACTATAGTTTGTTTCAGTAAGTTGATAAAGGCAGGCTTTATCATTCACACAACTTGGCGGTGTGAAGAGCGATCGCTTTAGCGCATTGTTCTTCTTTTTTTCTCATATGTGGTACCATCACACATACCTGCCGTAAATAATTCCACCAATATAAGCTGCTTTTTAGCCTGTAATTTGTTTGTTGCGGTCTTGTTTACCTTAGTAAACCGTTGCATTTCTCGCACTTGGCTGTAGGCTTTGGTGTCAGATGCTGGAATAAGTTTGTCTTTTCTCAACAAACTTTGCAGCTTAAAGTCATTTGTTCCACATCTGTTGCAGCAAAACCATACTACGGACAACACTTTTCTTTGGAACAAACGTCTCGTTCTTATTAGCATAAGATACGTTTTGCTAGGTGTATCACTAAGGATGTAAGGGGAAGGCGCAAGCTACGGAAGCTCCTGAGGGGCACAAACCATGCCGGAACAAGAAGAGAAAAAAATAGATTTCTTTAATTTTTTTTAATCAATTGCAACAAAAATGGAATATATCGGTTAAATTGATATACCCCTGGCCTTTCCCCTTGTTTAGGTGTTGATTGAATTCATTATATCCTCGCTCCTCAGAATAACAACAATTTGTTTCTTGTCGCGTCTTCCTAGCAATTTCTTTGGGTTCAAGTTGAATGTCAAAGTTGACCCCCTTCGCGGTTTATGGCCACAACCTTCTACTATACATGTGTGTAGCATATTTATAATAAAGCATTAACTTTGACAAACTCAGAGACGATTCAGCAACAACTGCAGTAGTGAGCCTCCCTTTGTGAGCAAGTTGCTGTGTTAATGTCGTAATTACAATGTTGCTTATACTTGGTTAACATGCAAGTGACGGAATGTTAAGGGAGCATTGTTGGGGGTTTTTGGATGTTTTTTTAGAGGGCTTTATGGACAGAATAAATTCCAATATCTATATTGTAAGCCACCTTTATATAAAGAGATTTTAAATTTTGGAATGCACAACAAAAAAGTGTGTTCTTGTCTCACATAAGGACTGTGAATGACAGGAAAAGTCCAGAAAAAGTGCAGTTCCCCTTTTAAGACCAGTTAGCATTTTTAACCTGTCTTTCAGCAGCGGTACAATAGGCTTAAGGTATAAAGTTGTCTCGCACTTTTCACCCCTTTTGGTATTAAAGCAAAAAAGGGGTCCAGGGTTCAAGTATGCCTCCAACCTCCCTGGCTCTCTGCTGAGGGAACAGAAGCCTGTGAAGGAGGATGGGGACATGGTTGCTTCATTCAAAAGGAGACCTGACAGAGAAGAGACGCCCAGGCAGCGGCCTGAGGATGCTCTTCTTCGGCAGCCACCCCTGCTATCCCCGAGCAGCCTGCCCCGACCCCGGCTAGAGGACAAGCTGAGGAAGAAGAGGAAGCTTTTTGAGGATGAAGAGGAAGAAGAGTTCCGAGCAAGAAAGAAGGTAGGTGTCAGAATGTAATCCAAATTTCACTTACAAGGAATGTCAGGTGTTGCAACATTGTAAACTTTCACAAAGTACTGTGTCAAAGTAATAATTCACTAGCATCACACTGATTAATTTCTCTTCTCTATCTGTAGGAAAGGTCAGACGACCCATGTTTTTCTAAACTCTTGCACCAGATTAAAACTGAAGAGGACGATGTCTATGAGGATGATGAGGAAGATGGAAGAGAACTTAATTTCCGGGGTTTTGTGGAAAGAAATGGGCGCATGGGTGGCGCTGAGGACTTGGTAGATGACAGAGACTACAAGAACGAGCTTTTAAATTCTTCTCTCAAAACGCCTGTTATGGACAGCGACCAGTCGCACTGCAGTTCTCCACAAGCCGGTCCGAGCAGTGAGGGCGGAAGCGAGACGCAGGAGAAAGGTCCTCGGCCCAAAGCTCGCCGTAAACGCCGTTTACCCAACCGGGAGCTAAGTAGAGAGCTGAGCAAAGCACTGAACCAGGAAATTCTGAAGACCGAGGACTGCTTGGCCAATGAAAACCGCCAGCCACTCAAGGTGGAGCCGGAGTCTGAAAACGAAGAACCCAAGAGGTTGTTCCGTAACAGCACTGACCTGGGAGAGCAGAGGCCTCATCTCAAGACCAAAGAGATGAACGGGACTCCCTGGGAATTGCGCCACTTCTACCCGAGTCAGATCACTCCATTGGGCTTTAACAGGAGCACGCCGACAACACGACCTGTGCCTCCACGCTCACCACCCAAGTGTGTCCAAATGGAGCGGCATGTTATTCGGCCTCCGCCAATAAGTCCACCACCTGACAGACTGCCGCTAAAAGATGGGAAAATGCACGTTCTTCAGCGCGAGGTCTGGATGAAAATATTCAACCATCTCACACATCAGGAGCTCTGCTCCTGCATGAGAGTGTGCAAGACCTGGAACAGATGGTAAGTGCAACACCCTCAGCTAAGATAGCAATTAAGCATGTTTATGTATGTTATCAACCAGAAAATACGATTCCATTGGCGTAAAATACCACCAATGAAATAACCAAAGTATTATAATACCAATAAGAAAAACAGAACAGATGTAACAAACAAATACCTTTGTCACCATTAGATGTTAAACTTCGTTTTTTTTAAAAAGTTGCTGTGCAGCCTAAATAACATTTGCATTCATGGCCATTAATCACGTCTCTTGCCGCAAAACTCCTATAATTCAGAGATGTAATGATATGAAAATTCCGTATCACTGTTATCATTATTATCGAGGTATTGTTTGTGTTTAAAAACACTTATATTAAAAATCCTTAAACCAATTTTTTTAAGTAACTATAACCATTTGTGATGTCCTACTCTGTTCAGTGGTCTTTGAACGCACCGTAAAAACATCTTCTCATATTCCCCTGAGTATAGAGCAATTAGTGTGTGCGAAGAGAGCACAGCCTGTGGGTTCAGTGTGCACAATTGAATAGCTTAGTTGCTCAGAAAGTAATGTGTTTGTCTAAGTTTAGATTGGGGTATGTTTGTTAGTGGGGACTGACGTTAATGGCTCTTGTTTTCATGTTAGCATTTAAGCCATGGAGCTGACACTAGTAAGTCTTGAGTTTTTCAAGGTACAGTTATCGATTACGTTTTTTTTTATCATTGTAATTTAAAACAGTAATCAGTTTACTGTGGTTATCGTTCATACCGTTTATAGTTACATCCCTACTACATATTGATATTGAACCACGGGCAATGCAGTATGTCAAGGTTTTTTTTTTTTGCATGCATGCATTTGGTCGTCATCCTAAGAAGAGGGAGGGTTATAGTGTTAAAACACGAGCCACCTCTGGGCATCCCCAAAACCATGACAGAGTATGAATAGTGCTTCTGTCAAACATAAAAGGGTATTTATCAAGTGTTACTTTCACACATGGCGGCATCTAAAATAGTTTTCACCAAGCTGCACAATTCACTGTTTTCACAATTGGTGTTACCATAGATGTACTTCTGTAGTTGGTAATGGAATTAAGGGGCACATTGGTTAAGTTGTAGCTAGACGGACCAAATTATTTGGTTGACCTCCGTGTGACAATATAGAAATATTAGTACCACAAAACGCTCCTTTTCTCAAACAAATGTCCCCTTCTCGTATTATATTTCAAACCACAAGAAGAACACACAAGGCTGAATGACCTCCATTGTTGTGCATTGTTTCCTGTCCCGTTCACTTCTGCACTGGTGTTGCAATACTATGTAGTGATAATACTGTATTTACATAGCCGATACTATATGCTGCCTACATGCTCTATGGTTGAAAAACCAGCTAGTTTAAAGTTGACATTTCCAAACAGTATCACAAAAGTGCTAAAGAGAATGTGCTGCTTGGTGGAAACTTGATTTTTAGTGTGATAACCCTCTTGTACCAGTACACGAATACACGCATGGATGTTGGAATCAGAATCAGAAATACTTTATTAAATCCATAGGGGAAATCAAAATTGTCAGCACAATCTCATTTTAGATCAGACAAACACTACAGGGAGACAGAAGAGGATCGCTGACAGGTCTGCCAACTTTCGGCGCCAACTGGTGTTGGTGTTGTCAAAAGTATCAATACTCAAAAAAGCTTAAATAGTAAATTGTTTTATACCGATACAATACCCTTTTGCAAATGTATCAATACTATATATTTTGCGATACCTCAGATAACCTGAAATTTTTCACTGTTTCCTTTTGCTCTGTTTTTTTCATATATTTTGGAGTTATATGTTGTAGTAGAGGTTATTCTTGCATTTTACTTCTTATTGAAAATAGTTGTATTACTCTTTCAGTAGTTTTTAATATTTATCCCTGTGGTATCGAAAATGGTATAGAGCAGGGGTGTCCACACTTTTTGAGTTGAGGGCTGCATTGGGCTATAAAAAGTTGGCCAGGGACCAAAAGTAACTAATCCCTTTGAAGCGGCACCACCCCCAAGTCAAGCTTGCTCTAAGGAAGAGAAAGAGGAGCGTGGTGCTAACACACAATTCCAGCAGCCTCTCCTCGGCCAGCCAGGCAGGGCTAAAGCAATAACAAATGTTTTTATAGCAGCACATTTAAGACCATCCATTTTCTACCGCTTGTCCCGTTCGGGGTCGTGGGGGTTGCTGTATTGCATTAAAACTAGATTTTGACCCACTTCTATGGTGGAAGAACAAAAAGCCCATAAATGCTCTTATTACCAAGTTAGCCAGGCGGGGGGGGGGGGGTAAAGAAAAGTTAATCTGAGGCTGAGTTGACTTGAAACTGTTTAATGTTGCACTTTTTATATGTAGAAGAAAAGTTTTGTCATTTTCTTCAATCTGAGCAACAACTGGAGGCAGTTTAATTTGGATTAACAAGGACCCTGACTTAATAAAGTTGAAAAACTTATTTAGGAGTTACCATATAGTGGTCAATTGTACGGAATGTTATACTGTACTGTGCAATCTACTAATAAAAGTCTCAATCAATCAATCAAAAAAAGCACTTTATATGTAGTAAGGTTTTGTTAAGAAACCATTCTGAGTCTTATCTTATTTAGTTTTTATTTTATATATGTTGACCACATTAACCCTGGCAATGGACCATTTGTGTATATGTATGTTATGCCATTGTTTACAAATTTGGTAAATAAATAACCCAAAAATTTATATTTTGTTGTTTTCTTACTGTACCAAAAATGAACCGAACCGTGACCTCTAAACCGAGGTACGACCGAACCAAAATTTTTGTGTACCGTTACACCCCTAATAAATGTATGTGTTTACATACTATATTAATATAATGGATATACAATTGATATAATTAGATATTAAGAGTTTGTAAAAAAGACACTTTTTTTCAACATTTTGTTTATACTTTGCAGGCAATGACTGCCTGAAGTCTGGTACCCATGGACATCACCAAATGCTGGGTTTCTTTTTTAGTGATGCATTGCCAGGCCTTTTACGGCAGCTGTCTTCAGTTGTTGCTTTTTTGTGGGTCTTTCTGCCTTATGTCTTGTCCTGAGCAAGTGAAATGCATGCTTGATTTGGTAGAGTTCTGGTTATTGGCTCGGCCTTCGCAGAATATTCCACTTCTTTTCTTTAAAAACACTCCTTGGTTGCTTTTGCAGTAGGGCTGCCTGATTTTGAGAAAAAACACAATTGGAATTTTTTTCTCTCCAAAATTTCGATTGTGTTTCTATTTGCTATTTTATTGCGATTATTTTACACCTAAAATGCATAAAACTGTGAAAATAACAAGTGAAGGAAGATATGTTACTTTTAGACTGTCAATCAACGTATTCTGGTCTGAAGGTGCCGCATGTTAAAGTAATATGCAATAATTTACTTAAGAAAATATTTGACTATGCAGACAGATGTAGAGGTTTTGTGTACAGCTTGCTCTTAAACTGCTCTGCTCTGGTCCCCGCCGACAAAGATTGTGTCTGAATAAAAAGAGGGGTCACTGTTCAGTTAATTTTACAGGTATATAAACGCGCTCAGAGCAATGTACAAAGTAAGATCTTTCTTCCTCTGAAGCGAGAGACAAACAACGGGAGGCTCAACAATTCTGATTGGCGAACATGGCAGCCAATCAAACGCCGGTGACGGCAGAGGAAAATAAAAACCTCAGCCTCTTGTGGTAATTTACAGCACTAATTAAAATGTCGATTGGATTAAGATTAATCGTGCAGCCCTATTTTGAAGTATGTTTTGGATCATTGTGCATTTGTACCGTCCAATCAACTTTGCTGCATTTGACTGAATCAGAGCAGAAATGTGTCACTATCCACTTCAGAATTTCTCTGGCTGCTTCTGTCTTTTGTCACATCATCAATAAACAAGTGACCCAGTGTCATTGGAAGACATGCATGCCCATGCCATCACACTGCCTCCGCCATGTTTTGGTGCTCTATGCATCATGAGCTGTTCGAACCCTTCTCCAAACTTCCTTCTTCCCATCATTTTGGTATAGGTAGATCTTAGTCTCATATGTCCAAAGAATGCCGTTCCAAAACTGGGTTTGCTTTTTCAGGTGTATTTGGCAAAGTCAATTCTGGCCTTTCTGTTTTTAGGCGATTATTATTTTGCACTTTATGGTGAATCCTTTGTATTTACTCTCATGAAGTCTTCTCTTCATGGTAGTCTTAGATCAGGGGTCTCAAACGCGGGCCAATTGCGGCCAGCGAGACATTATTTTGCGGCCCCCACCTTAATATGAAAGTTTAATGTTAGTGCGGCCCACGAGTTTAATATGAATGGCGAAATATGAATGGCGCTTCACAGCGTTGTGTTATTTGGTTCCAAAATGGCTCTTTCAACGTTCTGGGTTGCCTACCCCTGCGTTAGTGGAAAAGTGGAAAATGAGTGAAAGCGACAGAGACGGTGCCATGGAGACAAGGTTTTTTTTTTTTACGTGCCTTGCTCCAGTCACATCGCGACACCTGTCCGTCAGTAATAACAGTCCCCGATAACCTAGATCAATTGTTTAATTTAAATTGCCTCACATGATGAACACTACATATATTTCTATATGAAGCCGGATAACACTGCGGGAGCAGTCACTTTTTTGCGCTTGTTATCCCGGTATTATCCGCCGACCGCCACGTTTCTGTCGGGAGGAAAAGCAAAATGACATACATTGCGGAAACACAAATATATTCCACAACCCCAAACATGTCTTTTCCAAAGCCTGCAGTGAAGAGAAAGGTTCGCAATGAGCAAAGACAATTCCAGGAAAAGTGGGAGATGCAATATCTCTTTGTTGAGCACAGGGCACCCCGACGTGTCTTATTTGCACAGAGAAAGTTGCGGTGCACAAGAGATACAATTTGAAACGTCATCATACAACTAGACATGCAGAGGAGTATGCAAAAAAAATAATTTTAAGAAATATTTTCTTTCGCCCAGCCTCACTCAGACTCTGCATCCAGTGGCCCCCAGATAAAAGTGAGTTTGAGACCCCTGTGTTAGATACTGATACACCTACTTCCTGGAGTGTGTTCTTCACTTGAATATATGTTGTGAAGGGGTTTTTCTTCACCATGGAAAGGATTCTGCAATCATCCACCACTGTTGTCTATGTCCTTTTTTCAGTTCCAAGCTCACCAGTGCACGCTTACTTTCTCAGAATGTCCCAAACTATTGATTTGGCCACTCCTAGCATTTTTGCTTTCTCACTGATGGAGTTCTTCTTTTTGTCAGCCTCAGTATGGTCCGTTTCACCTCCATTGAGAGCTCCTTTGACCGCAATGTTGTGTTTTCACAGTAATAGATTCCAAATGCAAACATCACACCTGGAATTATCTCCAGACCTTTTAACTGCTTAATTGATGACTGGTTAGCAAGGAAAGAGCCCATGCAGTCTTGTTTTTTTTCAGTCAATTGTCCAATTACTTTTGGTCCCTTGAAAAAGAGACGGCTACGTAATAAAGAGCTGTAGTTCCTAAACCCTTGCTCCAATTTGGATGTGAAAACTTTTATACTAAATACTATAAAAATGGGACCCATTACCTCCCTGCTTGGCACTCAGCATCAAGGGTTGGAATTGGGGGTTAAATCACTAAAAATGCACGGCCACCACTGCTGCTCACTGCTTTCCTCACCTCCCAGGGGGTGAACAAGGGGATGGGAATGCAGAGGACACATTTCACCACACCTACTGTGTGTGAGACAACCATTGGTACTTTAACTCTTTTTAAATTACAGCTGAGCCTGCACTCTAAACCCATATTGATTATATAATCACATCCTAAATATGTTGGTATAAACTGCTGAAATAAACGATCTTGCGTCACTGTCCAAATATTTCTGTGCCCAACTGTATATCATGATATAGATTTTATGGGTTTTTTTTTTGTTACATAATGTCTGGGAATTACTGAGCTCTTTGTTTCTCTACCGACGTCCAGGTGCTGCGATAAAAGACTCTGGACAAAAATTGATCTCAACCGCTGTACCTCCATCACGCCGCTCATGCTCAGTGGGATCATCCGTCGACAGCCGCTGTCATTGGACCTCAGCTGGACCAACATTTCCAAGAAACAATTAAGCTGGCTTATCAACAGGTTGCCAGGTAACTATTAAAGAGATGACTGTTCTGTTGATGTTGCACTGCTGTGGTGTGTCAAAGTGCTGCTGTGTGTGTCAGGACTGCGAGTGTTAACGTTATCGGGGTGTTCGTGGGCTGCCGTGTCGGCGCTCTGCACCTCCAGCTGCCCGCTACTACGAACACTGGATATCCAGTGGGTGGAAGGACTCAAGGATGCCCAGATGAGGGACCTCCTATCACCTCCCACAGATAACAGGCCAGGTAACAAAAGTGACTTCAATATCAATGTCTAGTTTGAGCATTCTAATCCAGATAAAATGTTTCTGTATAAGGACGCAAAATAAATGTCCCCAAATTTACGTTTATCTTCAATGACTGACTGGAATAGATTGGTCTCAAATGATTTCTGTGTCGCGAAAAGCTTGCATCATTTTAACTGAAAATTTTAGACTTAGAAAAACTTTAATGATCCACAAGGGAAATTGTTCCACACAGTAGCTCAGTAACAAATGATGGAAAAGATGGACATAAAATAGACTAAAAGCAATATAAAATAACATATACGTAATATTTACATAATATATGTACAGTATAGGATATACACTGATATATTATAGTAGATGTTATGGGTGTAACGGTACACAAAAATTTCGGTTCGGTACGTACCTCGGTTTAGAGGTCACGGTTTGGTTCATTTTCGGTACAGTAAGAAAACAAAATATACATTTTTTTTGTTATTTATTTACCAAATTTGTAAACAATGGCTTTATCCTTTTAACATTAGGAACAGTATAATAATTCTGCCAACGTTAATCCACATTAAACTGCCTCAATTTGTTGCTCAGATTAAATAAAATGATGAAACTTTTCTTCTACATATAAAAACTACAACATTAAACAGTTTCAAGTCAACTCATCATGCTTAATTTATTACAGCATTTGGGAAGCCTGTAGTTGATTGTTATGTAAATGTTATATTTTTCTCAACATGTGATAGCAGGGACCCTGCCATTCAAAACGAGGCTGCTCCATTACTAATGATTAATGTAACTATTGCTGAAAAAAAATACAACAGAAATAGGAGGGACTGTTCATCCCAGAACACCATGGAGGTCATGTAGGCTTAATGATGCACTTACATTATTATATCAACTATCAGAGACAGAAACTATTCATTTAACATCATGTCCTTTTTTCCTGCTTCAGCACAGCTCAATCAACATACACACACACACACACAATGAGCTAGCGTTAGCCTAAAAGCTAATTAGCCTTCACTTCAAGCCAGAACTGCGAGTGAGCTGAGCTGAAGTTTGTTTCTAGAACGTCAATGGGCTCATAGTGATGTTACTAGTAGTTGACTTGGAAGTGTTAAATATAATTTGGGGAGTACGCTGCCGTATGCTCACCTGCTAAACACCTATCTGCTCGACGCTGAAGCGCTGACTACATGCACTCTGAATACGCACTGCTGATTGGCTGTTACCGCTATGGTTGTAACCAATCAGATGGTTAAGTAGGTGGTACAATGCTGGGTGCAGTGCGGAATGAAGGAGTTCTTGAATCGAACACTGTGGGAACAAAGCTGAAGGAGCGTGTTGGAGTATGAACTCTGTTGTCCCTCAATTGTCTGGTGGAGTGGGTGGGCAAGATTGTCCATGATGGCCAGCAGTTAGTCCAGTGTCCTCCTGTCCCTCAATGACACAAACACCTCCAACTGGGTGCCAATAGTTTGGCCGGCTTTCCTGATCAGTTTGTCAATCCGGTTTAAGTCCCTTTTGCATGTGCTGCTGCCCCAACAGACCACTGCAAAGTACAGGGCCCTGGCCACAACAGACTGATGAAATATCTCCAACAACTTGCTGCACACATTAAAGGACCTAAGCTTCCTCAGGAAAAAAGAGTCTGCTCATTCCCTTCTTGTATACAGCTTTGCAGTCAATAATTGTGCAAATATCGTGTCTGCTACTCTCTGACGGACAGGTCAGATGGATAACCGCTACAAGTTGAGGAATGTGGAGGATTTGCGTCTGGCAGGCTTGGACATCACCGACACGTCTCTACGTCTCATCAGCCGCCAGATGCCTTTGCTGTCACGGCTCGACCTGAGCTACTGTAACCACGTCAACGACCAGTCCGTCAACCTGCTGACGGCGGCCGGGACCACCACTCGAGACTCGCTCACAGAAATCAACCTGTCAGGTAACGAGTTTGTGTAATACAAATAAATGGGTTGTACTTGTATAGCGCTTTTCTACCTTCAAGGTACTCAAAGCGCTTTGACACTACTTCCATATTTACCCATTCACACACACATTCACACACTGATGGAGGGAGCTGCCATGCAAGGCGCTAACCAGCACCCATCAGGAGCAAGGGTGAAGTGTCTTGCTCAGGACACAACAGACATGACGAGGTTGGTACTAGGTGGGGATTGAACCAGGGACCCTCGGGTTGCGCACGGCCACTCTACCACTGCGCCAATATTTAGATTATAGATAACATTAAATGTCACATGCTCCCTCTCAAATATCCCGGATCCTTGTTTTAAGTGGCGTTATTGGAAAGCAACTTGTAAAGCTGGAGAGCAGGTTTTAGGGGCGCACGATATGTACGATATAAAATGATACCAATTTGGCCGACGATAAAACTTTTAATACTATCATCATATTGTTTCAAGGTCAAGTTTCATGTTTATTGTTCTTTGGTCAATGGTCAACAAAACAAACAAACAGTTATACATTCATAGATTGAAAAGGAAAAAAAACCGTTGCAGACCAAAAGGGTTTACGCTGAAGTTGAAAACTTATTGCGCCTAACCTTATAAGCAATGTCAATTACAAAATGAACTTCCAAAAATGTTGAAATGTCCTTTGCACAACATATAAATACACATTATACACAACATAAACATAGTTCAATTATATACACAGTAAAGACATGTGAAGTATCCTTGCACACGTATTAAACCTTTGCACCAATTATATACTATATATACAAACAATTATACTTCCATTATCATTTATATCCCACGTTTAGTTTTTAATTAACATTAATCATAGTATTAACTACAATGCTGATTCAAGAGTGATATATATTTTCATCATTTCATATTGTGACAATGCATGATGACCTATTCCAGTTGTGTCTCACAAATGCGTCGTCATAAATGATAAATGGGTTGTACTTGTATAGCGCTTTTCTACCTTAAAGGTACTCAAAGTGCTTTGACACTACTTCCACATTTACCCATTCACACACACATTCACACACTGATGGAGGGAGCTGCCATGCAAGGCGCTAACCAGCACCCATCAGGAGCAAGGGTGAAGTGTCTTTCTCAGGACACAACGGACATGACGAGGTTGGTACTAGGTGGGGATTGAACCAGGGACCCTCGGGTTGCGCACGGCTACTCTCCCACTGCGCCACGCCGTCCCATCATTAGTGGCTAATGTCCCTCCACAGTGCAGCGTCTAAATCACTAATCTTCGCATCCAATGCAGCAAGTAATCTGTGTTTATTTTACAAGAATAAATATGACTGAAGGACTAGAGGACAAGGAATAGCTAAACATGCTACACTACACACGGAGGAGGATACAGAAACATGGCCGACTGCTAAGCAAGAGCTCTTGAATGTAAACGAGTGCGGGCAGATCGATACAAATATTGACCGCAACGATTCCAAGTATCGGATGAGTTAATGGTCAATACTACAGTGATCTGATCAATATTTTATTATACCACAAGCGTTTTCTGTCGTTTTTGCAAATGCAGGAAATAAGAGCCAATAATAGTTTTTGATTTATTTCATTATTTGACTATTTACTTTAATATACATTTTGTATGAGAAAAGACAATTATTTCAATATTTAATCGATTTTGTTATGCCGTTCTATGTTTTTGTCTGATTATAACTGATCAAGAATGCAATCATTCAATGATCTTGAAAAATTAAGATATAAGCATGGGTCATACTTGCCAACCTTGAGACCTACGAATTTAGGAGATTTGGGGGGTTGGTGTGTTTGAGGTGGGCGGGGGGTGTATATTGTCAAGTCCTGGAAGATTTAGTGCTGCAAGGGGTTCTGGGTATTTGTTTTGTTGTGTTTATGTGGTGTCACGGTGCGGATGTTCTCCTGAAATGTGTTTGTCATTCTTGTTTGGTGTGGGTTCACAGTGTGGCGCATATTTGTAACAGTGATAAACACTGAAATTCGGGAGTCTCCCGGAAAAATCGGGGGGGTTGGCAAATATGCCATCGGTATGACAATACTGTCTGTGTAACTACTCAGTATTTGCTTGATACCCAAATGTGTAGTATCACCCAATACAGTATGAAAATAGAAGTGCTTTTTCCATTTTAACAGAAGTGTAGTTAGAAACATGTTACAACAGAAAAGAAACCGCATATAAGAGTAAAGTAACAAGTACATTTATGATAGTTTAGAGCAGGGCTCTCAAACTCACTTCACCTGGGGGCCACTGGATGCAGAGTCTGAGTGAGGCTGGGACGCAAGAAAATATTTCCTAAAAAAAAATATTGCATACTCCTTAGCATGTCTAGTTGTATAGTAATGACGTTTCAAATTGTATTCCTTGTGCACTGCAACTTTTTCTGTGCAAATAAGACACATCGGGGTCACCCTGTGCTCAACAAAAAAATATTGCATCTCCCACTTTTCCTGGAAATGTCTTTGCTCATCACTAACCTTTGTCTTCACTGCAGGCTTTGAAAAAGACATGTTTGGGGTAGTAAAATATATTTGTATTTAGCCGACGCACGGAGAATAATGTTATTTCCGCAATGTGTCGTTCCGCTTTTCCTCACAACAGCAACACGGCGGTCGGTGGATAATAGCCGGGAAAGTACAGGGATAGCGGGCGCAAAAAAGTGACGGCTCTCCGAATGTTATCCGGCGTCAGATAGAAATATATGCAATGTTCATCGTGTGAGGCAATGCAAATTAAACAAGAAAAAAACAACGGTTTGAATTGTTCCAAGTTATCAGGGACTGTTATTATTTAAGGACAGGGGTCGCGGTGTGACTGCAGCCAGGCACGTAAGAAAACCCTCGTCTCCATGGCAAAGTCTCTGTCGCTTTCACCTATTTGCCGCTTTTCCACTAAGGCAGGGGTAGGCAACTCAGAACGTTGAAAGAGCCATTTTGGATCCAAATAACACTGTCAAGCGCCATTCATAAAAACTTGGGGGCCGCAATAACATTAAACTTTCATATTAAGGTAGGGGCCGCAAAAGAACGTCCCGCCGGCTGTGTGTCTGAAACCCCTGGTTTAGAGAAAATAATACAACTGGAAATGATGCAATTTTACCGCATACGTCAGCAGCTAAATTAGGAGCCTTTGTAACCCGTTTTAATTATTATCATTGACATACCAAATAATATATTGTGATATATAATCACAAGAGGCTGCAAAAATAGATCATAATATATTTTGCACTATCGGCCTTCTTTAGCAGGGTCTCCACTTTGCTGTTGCAGATGGTGTGTCCATTGTAGCAATGCTCTGCTGATTCATCACCTGCACAAATCACGTCCTTTGCTATTAAAGCTCAGCATACAAATGTACGCCTGGGACATTATGTAACGCTCCTCCCCGGCGCTGCGTCTGCTGGCGAGCCAGCTTTATTGTGCAATGCGAAGTATCAGAGTGGTGTAACTCACGCATCACGCTGTAGAAACATGTTCTGTGAAGTGATCAATCAAGTTCTTATCTGACAAGTATGACTGTGGGAACTTGGCAGTGAAGGGAAAACCGTGTAATAGTGAATGTGTCTGGATGTTCTCATCCATCAAGGTCATTGTATTCTCAGGGCATTCAATCAGTCGTAACTGGACTGTTTAGTTGGTCTTTGAAGACGTTTTGCCTCCAAGTCTGCTTCATCAGTTCATGCTTATAGACTTAAATTGGTCAAATCTAACCAAATTAGCCTAGGACAGGGGTCGGCAACCCAAAATGTTGAAAGAGCCATATTGGACCAAAAATACAAAAACAAATCTGTCTGGAGCTGCAAAAAAATAAAAGCCATATTACATACAGAAAGTGTTTCATGAGATATAAATTGAATAAAGAGGACTTAAAGGAAACTAAATGAGCTCAAATATAGCTACAAATGAGGCATAATGATGCAATGTGTACATGTAGCTAGCCTAAATAGCATGTTAGCATCGTTTAGCTTGCAGTCATGCAGTGACCAAATATGTCTGATTAGCACTCCACACAAGTCAATAACAACAAAACTCACCTTTGTGCATTCATGCACAATGTTAAAAGTTTGGTGGACAAAATGGGACAAAAAAAGAAGTGGCATAAAACACATCCTAGAAAGTCGGAAAGGTTGTACATGTTAACCAGGGGTGCCCATTACGTCGATCGCGAGCTACCAGTCGACCGCGGGGGGTGTGTCAGTCGATCTCGAGCCAGGCTTTTAGAAAAAAATAGACCTAAAAATTAGTGATCATCAATCTTCAAGACGTCACTTAAATGACATTCACGGTACCGGAGGGTCTTGTGAGATGACGCTGGCTGCTGCAAGATCATTATTATTAAAATATGACAGAGAGGAAGGCGAGAAACACTTTTTATTTCAACAGACTCTCGCGCCCTACCTTCCGTCAAAACTCTAAAGGCCGACTGCACATTTCCTATCTTCACAATAAAAGCCCTGCTTCATGCTGCCTGCGCTAACTAAATACAGAGTCTCGGAAAACTGGCGTGCACAAGTGATCCCTCAGAAAGCTGGCGTGCACATCACTTGTGCACGCCAGCTTTCCGAGACTCTTTTTTTGTTAGCGCAGGCAGCATGAAGCAGGGCTTTTATTGTGAAGATAGGAAATGTGCAGTCGGCCTTTAGAGTTTTGACGGAAGGGACGGCGCGAAAGTCTGTTGAAATAAAAAGTGTTTCTCGCCTACCTCTCTGTCATTTTTTCATAATAATGAACTGGCAGCAGCCAGCGTCATCTCACAAGACCCTCGGGTGCCGTGAATGTCAATCATGCAAGCTACGGAATTTGCCGCCGATGTTTTTCTTGTAAAGTCTATGGAAGCTGGATGAATTAGATGCCAAAAACCAACCACTTTCATGTGGTATTGTACAGAAAGGACAACTTTTTTTCTCCTCCATTTGAAAATGTGGGCGTTATCATCATTACTGTCTGATTCCAATCAATGCAAGTCATCAGAATCAGGTAATACACCAACTTATATTCTTGTCTTCGTGAAAGAAAGACATCTATATGTGTTACACATGCTTGTATTATCATTAAACACATTTAACTTGTTTACAAAAATGTCTCTTTCATAAATAAATAAATATAAATGATATATATAAATGAGGTAGATCTCCTCGAGTTGGTCAATTGAAAAGTAGCTCGCCTGCAGAGAAAGTGGGGGCACCCCTGATGTAAACGAACTACGGTGAGTTCAAAGACCATCAAAATTAGTAGGACAAAACGGCGCTCGCCAAATACTCGAACAAGACCATCAAAATTAGTAGGACACAATGGCGCTCGCCAAATACTCAAATCAGTGAAGCATGTTTAATACAAGCAGTATGCTTTATATCAATTAGGGAGGTTTGTGTCATGTTTGTCCTCCTACAGCAGGGGTAGGGAACCTACGGCTCTAGAGCCATTTGTGGGTCTTTTGATGACTGCATCTGGCTCTGACAAATTTTAGCTGAGAATACTTAACAGGATAAGTAATTCATAATTTCGCTAGTAATCGCAGTGTTAAAAATAACGTTCAAAATATAAAACATTATCATTCATTTTAATCCACTTGTCCCTTTTCTACCGCACCTGTTCAAGAAGTCTGATTGATGGTAGGATGTATTTGATTTATTATTGGTTAGCTTCAAAATAATGTTATTAAACAAAATAAGAGACAAATTATACTCTAAAAATGTTGGTGTTACTTAAAAATGCACACATTTAGTTGTATTCAGTGTAAAAAAAAAATATGGCTCTCACGGAAATACATTTTTTAATATTTGGCTTTTATGGCTCTCAGCCAAAAATATTCCCAACCCCTGTCCTACAGAAACCATATTAAAACAAAAAAATTTATTTTTTTCACCTGATTTTTTCCCATTTTTCACACATATTTGAAAAACCTCCAGAGAGCCACTAGGGCGGCGCTAAAGAGCCGCATGTTTCCGACCCCCGGTCTAAGACTAGATCTGACCAATCTAAGTCTGAGGATGAACTGTTGAAGCAGACTTGGATGGGAGGCGAAACGTCTTCTAAGACCAATGAAAAAGTTCTGTTGCGATCATTTGAATTCCCTGAAATTACTTGAAATGTTGAAGCCACTTACTTCCAGATTAGGGATGAATGTTAGATGCTCATTTTACCCAGATTTTTTTTTTTTTTTTTCAACTTTTGGAAACCTTTTTTGAAATGACCTGACTTACCCTACTTTAGTAGTGGTTCTCAACCTTTTTTTAGTGATGTACCCCCTGTGAACATTTTTGAATTCAAGTACCTCCTAATCAGAGCAAATCATTTTTGGTTGAAAAAAAATAGATAAAGACGTAAAATACAGCACTATGTCATCAGTTTCTGATTTATTAAATTGTATAACAGTGCAAAATATTGCTAATTTGTAGTAGTCTTTCTGGAACTATTTGGAAAAAAAGATATAAAAATAACTAAAAACTCGTTGAAAAATAAACATCCATCCATCCATTTTCTACCGCTTATTCCCTTTCGGGGTTGCAGGGGGCGCTGGCGCCTATCTCAGCTACAATCGGGCGGAAGGCAGGGTACACCCTGGACAAGTCGCCACCTCATCGCAGGGCCAACACAGATAGACAGACAACATTCACACTCACATTCACACACTAGGGCCAATTTAGTGTTGCCAATCAACCTATCCCCAGGTGCATGTCTTTGGAGGTGGGAGGAAGCCGGAGTACTCGGAGGGAACCCACGCATTCACGGGGAGAACATGCAAACTCCACACAGAAAGATCCCGCGCCTGGATTTGAACCCAGGATTGCAGGAACTTCGTATTGTGAGGCAGACGCACTAACCCCTCTGCCACCGTGAAAAATAAACAAGTCATTCAATTATAAATAAAGATTTCTACACATAGAAGTAATCATCAAGTGGTAATAGAGATCCATCTGGATTCATCAACTTAATTCTAAACATTTCATCACCAAAAAAAAGAAATCTTTAACATCAATATTTATGGAACATGTCCACAAAAAATCTAGCTGTCAACACTGAATATTGCATTGTTGCATTTATTTTCAGTTTATGAACTTACATTCATATTTTGTCCAATAAATACATTTATAAAGGATTTTTTAATCGTTACTATTTTTAGAATATTTAAAAAAAATCTCACCTACCCCTTGGCATACCTTCAAGTACCCCCATTTGAGAACCACTGGGATAGATAAAGAAGGGGTGTCTCGATCCGATATTGATATCGGCTTGCATCTAAAACGTCCATACTTGCCAACCCTCCCGATTTTCTCCCGATTTCCACCCTTTGATTTATTTTCCCTTTGATTAAAAATACAATACATTACATGCAGACGGTCTGTGGTCCCTTTGCGGTGAACAGAAGTAACGGCACCCAGGTTCACCTTCTCTCCGTACAAGCCAAACAATTCACGGACAGGTGCAGGTGTTATTCATTCAGCAATCATTCAACCCCACACACATGTAGCCACACCCACACACACATGTAGCCACACCCACACATGTAGCTCCACCCACTATCCCAGTGGACAAGTGAGAAACAAATCCCTGCCTCTACAACCTGATTCTGATCATTTGGATGTGTGGCCAAATACTTTTAGCACTATAGTGTGCGTAAACAAATATAAGTGCATTGGCAACGATGTAATATTATGAGACCAATCCTTCTACATTTGTATTAACATATTATTCACTGTTGTAAGCGGCCCTCTGAGGGCAACCATATGTGGCCCTCCGTTAAAATGAGTTTGACACGCCTGAGATAGACCGATCAGTATCCTAAAGGCCTACTGAAATGAGATTTTCTTATTCAAACGGGGATAGCAGGTCCATTCTATGGTTCATACTTGATCATTTCGCGATATTGCCATATTTTTGCTGAAAGGATTTAGTAGAGAACATCGGCGATAAAGTTCGCAACTTTTGGTCTCTGATAAAAAAGCCTTGCCTGTACCGGAAGTAGCAGAGGACGTCACGGGTTGTGGAGCTCCTCACATCTGAACATTGTTTACAATCATGGCCACCAGCAGCGAGAAAGCGACGATTTCCCCATTAATTTGAGCGAGGGTGAAATATTCCCGGATGAGGAAAGTGAGAGTGAAGGACTAGAAAAAAAAAAGACGAAAACTGTGGGAGCGATTCAGATGTTATTAGACACATTTACTAGGATAATTCTGGAAAATTCCTTATCTGCTTATTGTATTACTAATGTTTTAGTGAGATTATATGGTCGTACCTGTACAACCTGAAGGTAGGCCCCGCACCTTTCTTCAGCACCAGTCGACGGGTGGTGGCGATGCCCATCTCTGCCCTTTACAAGTGACCCTCCTCGAAACACGATCTTTCGAAATAATCGCTGCATAATACACTGTACTTTGTGTGTGTGGTCCAATCCAACCGTGTTCGCTTGACATCTCTGTTCCATAGTAAAGCTTGACTGTCATCTTTCGGTAATGTAAACGATGAAACACCGGCTGTGTTTGTGTTGCTAAAGCCGTCCGCAATACACCGCTTCCCCACCTACAGCTTTCTTCTTTGATGTCTCCATTGTCCATTGAACAAATTGCAATAGATTCAGCAACACAGATGTCCAGAATACTGTGAAATTTCGCGATGAAAACAGACGAGCTAATAGCTGGGAACGATGCTGGAACAAAATGTCCTCCACAATCCGTGACGTCACGCGCACGCCTCATCATACCGAGACGTTTCGGCGTGAAATTTAAAATTGTAATGTAGTCAACTAAAAAGGCCGTATTGGCATGTGTTGCAATGTTAATATTTCATCATTGATATATAAACTATCAGACTGCGTGGTCGGTAGTAGTGGGTTTCAGTAGGCCTTTAAGTTTTTTTTTTACTTATGCATGTTTGATAATCGCCATTCTTTATTTTCTTTCCCTCTTCTAGTCTGTAACCGGGTCACAGATCATTCCCTGACCTTTTTCAAGCGTTGCGGGAGCATCTGCCAGATCGACCTTCGCTTCTGCAAGCAGGTGACCAAGACGGCGTGCGAGAGGTTCATCGCCGAGATGTCCGTCAGCGTCCCGTTCAGACTGAAGGAGGACAAACTGCTGGAAAAAGCGAGCTAGTCCACAATGACCAAATGGATTGGAAGACAATTTGCACTTACTGGGGACATTTGTTTTTTTGTTTTGTTTTGCATACCGGAGACGGACTGCGATGGATCTGGAAATGGACTTCACGAGCATGCGTCGGTGTGGACTTTTTATTTCTCTAAAAACGTGCTTGGTTGTTTTCATTATGTTCCTTCAATATTTGAAAGCAGTATTTTTATACAAACATGTTTACTGTGTGTGCCAACCTCCAGCTTACAAAAATCTTGTTTTGACACGAGGACACTTAAGGTCTTTCTAACAAAAAGAACATGTACAGTACATATAATACATGGAATTAAGTTATGATAAAGTTCCTGGACATGCAGGATTTATTTCACTAATGGGAGTCGACAAACTCCTTCAACTTGTCATCAGTTTCTGTGTTGTGGTTGATGGGATTTCCCTGACATTTTACACATGTATTTATTTTTCCTACAGTTTGTATTTATTCAAGCGTTGAGTAACCCGTCTTTTGAAATAGCAGGATCAAATATTTTATCCAAAAAGAAGCAAAAGTAGTTGAAAGCTGACAAAAACAAATTAAGCACTGATTTTTACATGCCTTTTATCTGTTTAAAAATAAGCAACAATGTGTAAATATTTCACTTTTAAATTACTCCATGCGGTCGGTGTTGTGTTTTTGGGATTGTCTTGTGTTGTGATTAACCTGCGATCACCTCAGGAGAATCATGGTTATATTTGTAAATTCCGAAAAAGAAAACTCAGTGCTGATATGCATTAAAATACTTGCATTTGTACCATCACCTTGTCTGCTGTCAAAAAGAAACTGCACTCTACACCAACTTGAATTAAAGTCTTTAATTATTAAAATAAAACAGTCCCAAATACAAAGACAAAAATGGTTGCCATCCAAAGGAAAAGTGCGACCTGCTCTGATGCGGTTAAAAGGGTTAGTAATGTCTAATAGCAGCATTTGTGGAGGTAATAAAAGTTCAGAGCTGGATAACGTGGAATTCCGAGAGGTTAAAAAGGGTGGAAGGAAAAAAAACAAGCAGATTATATCCACTCAAGAAAAACAGTAATTCCATTTCAAGGGACATGTCAATCATTTTACTATACACAAGTGAAATCATATGGAAAAATAATATTTATAGCTATTTACATCTCATACGCATTATAATGTACATTAGCAAGTTATATCACTTAACATTTATCTTTGAATCCTTACAGAACATTAAAAAAATAATACACTTCATTCCACTTCTGACAGTAGACAAAACACATTCAGATTATATCCAGTTGCACTAGAAAATAGCAAAGATGGTGAAGTGGGTTTAGCACCGAGTTTTGTCTCCAGTGTGGCGACAACGGAGAAGATGAATATTGCTGTAATGATCTGGAGAAAAGTGCAAACACACACTGCCTTTATTGGTCATTCATGGAGTTAGTGGGCTACAGGACACAACGTGAGCATTCAATAATTAGTAAACATGCTGTTTGAGCCTCCTGCGGTGCTCCTGGAGTGCAGTGAGCAAAACGTCCTGCTGAAAAGTGGAAGAATGTGATGGGTTTGAAAGAAGCTCCGCCCACTGTTTGGCACCGTTTGCGTACCGTCGGTTGTTACTGAGATAATGTGAATGGACTGGAGGTAAAGAATAGAAGACATTTCTCCAATGAGGAGCATTAATAAATATGTAACGTTGATGGAAGTAAGGTGCGTTAGGACTTGAAGACGTGCACGGCCCGCACCACGTACTGCCTGCAGATGGGGCACTCGCTCATCCTCTTGCCGCACTTTGTGCACGTCACCATGTGGCCGCACTCCAGCAGGACGCAGTCGATCACGGCGTCCATGCAGATCCTGCACAGGTTTTCGTCGTGGAACATCAGCGGCTTCTTCTCGCCGTCTGCAAAGAACCAAAGGGAAAATGCTTGTGAGGGGATTTTGTGGTCAAATTGGCGATGGTCATTTTTGTGGACTGTGATGAGACATGAATGGCTGATTTGTAAAAATACGGCAAGACCTCAACTTATCCTCTTAAGGCCCAAGCTGTTTGTTTACATGCTTTTTTTTGTATTACTCCTTGCTATTTGGGCTTATTGGACCCTAATTAGAATAAAAACTAAAAAACATATTTTGATATGATGTACCTAGTCCATAAGTACACAAACGTGTACTTCATGTATAGTGACATGCTCATTTTTATTATTACACTTTTTTTTCCAAAATTCATTGTATGTTATACTCTTCTGACACCACCAGAGGGCAGTATAAGTGTCCACACAAGCAGCATAAGACCCCAATTCAGTAGTCTACACCGGTGGTTCAGTGATGTACCCCCTGTGAACAATTTTTTAATTCAAGTACCCCCTCATCAGAGCAAAACATTTTTGGTTGAAAAAAAAGAGATAAAGAAGTAAAATACAGCACTATGTCATCAGTGTCTGATTTATTCAATTGTGTAACAGTGCAAAATATTGCTCATTTGTAGTGGTCTTTCTTGAACTATTTGGAAAAAAAGATATAAAAATAACTAAAAACTTGTTGAAAAATAAACAATTGATTCAATTATGAATAAAGATTTCTACTCATAGAAGTAATCAACTTAAACTCTTTGGGGATTGTAATAGAGATCCTTCTGGATTCATGAACTTAATTCTAAACATTTCTTCACAAAAAAAGAAACCTTTAAAATCAATATTTATGGAACATGTCCATAAAAAAATCTGTCAACACTGAATATTGCATTGTTGCATTTCTTTTCACAGTTTATGAACTTACACTCATATTTTGTTGAAGTATTATTCAATAAATATATTTATAAAGGATATTTGAATTGTTGCTATTTTTAGAATATTTCTAAAAAAAAATCTCACATAGCCCTTGGCATACCTTCAAGTACCCCCAGGGGTACGCGTACCCCCATTTGAGAACCAGTGGTCTACACAATTTTGGAAATAAGAGCTAAAAGGTGCTGTCCACGCATGTGGCCACTAAGGCCTTTAGAGGTTTAAGTGTTTTGAAATAAGACCTGTCTCTCAGATAATTGTTGTGCTTTAATTTGCAAGTTAAAGTACCATTGATAGTCACACACACACAAGGTGTGGTGAAATTACTCTCTGCATTTGACCCAACCCTATGTCCACCCCCAGGGAGGTGAGGGGAGCAATGAGCAGCAGCGGTGGCCGCGCTCTGGAATCATTTAGTGATTTAACCCCCAATTCCAACCCTTGAGACTGAGTGCCAAGCAGGGAGGTAATGGGTCCCATTTTTATAGTCTTTGGTATGACTCGGCCGGGGTTTGAACTCACGACCTTCCAGTCTCAGTGCGGGCACTCTAACCACAAGGTTGATATTTTTAGTTCATATGGCCATTTTTGTGCTTGTAAATGCTGAATTTAGGCCAAAAATGTTGTACAATATGATTCAGAATACTATTTTTTTTTTACAAAAAACCGGCATAGCTCGGTTGGTAGAGTGGCCGTGCCAGCAACTTGAGGGTTGCAGGTTCGATTCCCGCTTGTGCCATCCTAGTTACTACTGTTGTGTCCTTGGGCAAGACACTTTACCCACCTGCTCCCAGTGTCACCCACACTGGTTTAAATTAACTTAGATATTGGGTTTCACTATGTAAAGCGCTTTGAGTCACTTGAGAAAAGCGCTATATAAATAATTTGAAGCGGTCCAGCCACCCCCGGGACCCCGGGAGGGACAAGCAGTAGAAAATGGACGGATAGACGCGCAATGTGGCATTGGACACCCTGGAGTGTGGCCCCATTTAAGAAAGCATGTTTAAGGCCGGTCATACTGAGGTTCCCAGGACAACATTAAAGTAGTGACTTGATAGACAATAAACGTACAACACAGTTCATCATCATTACTATCTTAAAGGCCTACTGAAACCCACTACTACCGACCACGCAGTCTGATAGTTTATATATCAATGATGAAATATTAACATTGCAACACATGCCAATAAGGCCTTTTTAGTTTACTAAATTGCAATTTTAAATTTCCAGCGAAGTATCCTTTTGAAAACGTCGCGGAATGATGACGCTTATGTTAACGCATTCTTGTGACGTTATTGGTTGGAGCAGACATATTAGCCCAGCACCACTCACGGCTAAAAGTTGTCTCTTTTCATCGCATAATTACACAGTATGTTGGACATCTGTGTTGCTGAATCTTTTGCAATTAGTTCAATTAATATTGGAGACTATAAAGAAGAATGCTGTTGGTGGAAAGCGGTGGATTGCAGCTGCCTTTAGCACCGAAACACAGCCGGTGTTTGTTTGTAGTGAAGCTTTAACACAGAGCGGTCAAGCGAACATGTTTCTCTACGTCAACCAGCAAGTTTTTGGATGGGAAAACTGTGATATTAAATCGACTCTTACCGGAGACTTGAGTGGATTATGCGACCTCATCCTGCAGCTCAAAAAGGCAGCTGTGATCTTGGCTCCACGGCTTCTCTCAGAGACACTGGCGTTCACCGCAGCCATCCGACCTTCAGGTATGACTTTATAATATCACTAAAATACCATTAACACAATAAGCAGATATGGGATTTTCCAGAATTATCTTAGTAAATGTGTCTAATTACATCGAAAAACGCTCCCACTGGAGCAGTCACCTTTTGTTTCTTTTTTTTTGTTTCACTTTAACTTTCCTCAACCACGAATCTTTCATCTTTGCTCAAATTAATGGGGAAATCGTTGCTTTCTCGGTCCGAATAGCTCTTGCTGCTGGAGGCTATGATTACAAACAATGTGAGGATGTGAGGAGCGCCTACAACCCGAGACGTCACCCGCACATCGTCTGCTACTTCCGGTAAAGGCAAGGCTTTTTTTATTAGTGACCAAAAGTTGCGAACTTAATCGTGGATGTTCTCTACTAAATCCTTTCAGCAAAAATATGGCGATATCGCAAAATGATCAAGTATGACACATAGAATGGACCTGCTATCCCCGTTTAAATAAGAAAATCTCATTTCAGTAGGCCTTTAAATTGTGGATGCGATCATTCTATGGTGGATCATTACTGTAAATCACATGCAGGAACACTGTGATAATACGCATGACAGGGTTTTATACTGATGGTGTTGATGATGAGGAGGACAGTAGATGGTATTTATGGGATGACACGGACCACAATTAGTAAACTTACCGCCAATAGCCCCATTGCAGATAGGAGGGGGGAAGGCCACTACTTTGGTGTGGGAGGAGAGAGTTGAGCAACATTTAGAAGAAGACGTTGCTCCGTGTGTTGCTTTAGCTTTAAATTTGCTTTTTGGAAAAAGTAGGATGAAGGCAAACTCACACAGGCGCTTACCTTTGGTTACAGTACTGCTCACATTTTCCACTGCAAGAAAATGAAAAAAATACAAATTTAATGTTTTACCAAAATGTAAATATCCACTTTTTTAGAGTACTTGTGTTGATACAGATCAATTATGGCACTCATGCATTTGGATGCAAAATGGGTTATTTAAGACAACTACCCTATTTTTCTGACTATAAGATCATTTGAAATCCTTCAATTAAAAAAAAAAAACGACAGTGCGCCTTACAACCCTAATTGTACCGACTTTGAAACTATTTTTTGGTACATGGTGAAATGATAAGGGTGACCAGTACATGGCAATCATACGTGTGCACTGTATTTTGATGCCTGTTCAATAAACGACGGTAGCAAGTACCTGTAAGCAAGGACCAAAACATGCTGTAGATCCGTTATTGAGAATTTAGAACATAACGCATGGTGCTCAAAAATCGGTGAAAATGTTTTATTACGACTAGGGAAGCCGATAAATGCTTTAAAATGTAATGTCGGTAATTATCGGAATCGGTTTCATCGGTATAGCTCGGTTGGTAGAGTGGCCGTGCCAGCAACTTGAGGGTTGCAGGTTCGATTCCCGCTTCCGCCATCCTCGTCACTGCCGTTGTGTCCTTGGGCAAGACACTTTACCCACGTGCTCCCAGTGCCACCCACACTAGTTTAAATGTAACTTAGATATTGGGTTTCACTATGTAAAGTGCTTTGAGTCACTAGAGAAAAGCGCTATATAAATATAATTCACTTCACTTCACTTCGATTATCGGCATCGGTTTCAAAAAATAAAGTTTAGGACTTTTTAAAACACCGCTCTGTACACAGACGTAAGGAGAGGTACAGAGCGCCTTCAAGTGAATGCAAGGCATTCTATTGGTACATCAACAAGTACCAATAGGTAAGAAAAGTTGTTTATTGCATGACGTCAAACAAAACGGCAGAGGATATGTCTTCTGATAGGTGCCATTTTGGGGTCCTTATACACACACACTCATCATAATAATACTTGTACGTTGAAGTATTGTACATCTGGCTACGGTAGGCGTATTGTGCCGTGTTCCATTAAGCGGTGTGTAGCTTACCAAAGTCGTATTTATAGATGTCCGATAATGGCTTTTTTACTGATATCTGATATTCCGATATTGTCCAACTCTTAATTACTGATATCAACCGATACTGATATATACAGTCGTGGAATTAACACATTATAGTGCCTAATTTTGTTGTGATACTCCGCTGGATGCATTAAACAATGTAACAGTGTTTTCCAAAATAAATCAGCTCAAGTTATGGAAAAAAAAATGCCAACATGGCACTGCCATATTTATTATTAAAGCCACAAAGTCCATTTTTTTTTTTTAACATGCCTCAAAACAGCAGCTTGGAATTTGGGACATGCTCTTCCTGAGAGAGCATGAAGAAGTTGAGGTGGGCGGGGTATTTGGGGAAGTAGGGGGTGTATATTGTAGCGTCCCGGAAGAATTAGTGCTGCAATGGATTCTGGGTATTTGTTCTGTTGTGTTTGTTGTGTTACGGCACGGATGTTCTCCCGAAATGTGTTTGTCATTCTTGTTGGGTGTGGGTTCACAGTGTGGCGCATATTTGTAACAGTGTTAAATTTGTTTATACGGCCACCCTCAGTGTGACCTGTATGGCTGTTGGCGAAGTATGCTTTGCATTCACTTGAATGTGTGAAAAGCCGTAGATATTATGTGACTGCGCCGGCACGCAAAGGCATTGCCTGTAAGGTTTATTGGCGCTCTGTACTTATCCTTACGTCTGTGTACACAGCGGCGTTTTAAAAAGTCATACATTTTAATTTTTGAAACAGATACCGATAATTTTGAAACCGATACTGATAATTTCCGATATAACATTTTAAAGCACTTATCGGCCGATAATATCGGCAGTCCGATATTTTCGGACATCTCTATAGCAAAGCCTTCCTGTAGCTCTGATAAAATTAAAAACTAAATGTCTACTGCAGAGGACGCTGGTTCTATTAAGTATACAAAATAAGACTATTAGGAATTAAAGAAGTCTGAGACCCTTGTCTTTCTGAAAATGTGGCTCCCAAAACAATGTTGTTGACTATCCTCCCAATAATGCAAGTGTCATGTGTTGCAAAACATTGAGGTACATAAATTGTCAACCAAATCAAATTATCATGTAATCTATAGTTAAAAATACAAAGAGGGGTTGTTCTGAGTAACCAAAAAAAATACCCACGCGATTTCCTGTTCTCCTCAGTCTCTCTGTAAAGTCTGCTGACTCGCTCCACCAGCTCCCACTTCTCGCAGCACCCTGAATAGTTGACAAAGTTCCGAGCCAGGATCTCCTTCAGCTGCCTGACGGAGAGGCCTTCAATGTCCCTCAGGCTGGAGATGTCCGTGAGAGATGCTCTGAGCCGACGGCGCGCCTGAGGACTCGTCTGTAGCATTAAGAAAAAGAAGGCGGCTCTTGAGCCGCGGACAAAAATCCTCATGCTTTTGCATTAACATTACCCCATTACCTCAGGTGTGTTATCACTAGGATCCAAGTTTAGGAGTGACACTGATGTTGCATCACCAATGTCCTGCATCAGAACAAAGAGCACATATTCAGTATGTGCAATAATACACACTGATGATGAAAGTGATGTCTTTAGTACAACAATGAATGTCTGCTTTCATTCATAGAAAGGCTTACTGGTCCCAAATCAGGCTAGGTTTGCATATATACAGTGAACCGCATAACATACAGAATACATAAAACAGACATGACAGAGTAAATTAATAAATTACTATTTGACATCCCTTTTATGTTTACTAAAAACAGGAAGTGGTAACTTCATAGTTATTTCTTGGATTCAATAGTGTTTTTCACCTTCTATACTAAAGTGCTGACACATGCAATGTTCTTTATTCCCATTGTGGCTTATTTTGCAGTCAATTAAAAAAAGCAGAGAGACTGAGTCACCAACGCGTGGATTTCTTTGTTTGGGTACTCTACTCCGCAGATTCTGATTGATATGCAGATGGAAAAACAAACTACAATGGAACCTTGACTGAATAAAAATATGCTCTGTTGTACGGACCTTGTCTCAGTGTACAATTGTTTCATCCATCCATTGTGAGAGGGCTTATCAATCTCCAGTGCTCATTCAGTCGGGACAGCAGTGCTGTCGTTAGCTACCTAGCTCCTTTGTGTGCTTTTTAACTGCTGCTTAGCCTTTTTACAGCTTTTGTCTAGATCTGCTATTTCAAATGGAGTCTAAAGAAAGCAATAGACAAGCAATGTAGTTTGAAACATTCAAAAAGTATTCACAGTTCTGTCTCCTCACACATTCTGCAGCTGCAAGTCACGAATATTACCAACAAGGTAAAACAGATTTAATTGGTTATTCCTAATCATTGTTGCCACCTGGATGCTAAAGTTAAGGAGTTTTTTTTATTTCAAACTGTGAGTGCACCACAGGGCTAGTGACAGTGTGTGTGCATATCGACAGGGCGGCTGCAAAAGTGCAAACAAGGAGGAAAGTCGAGCTAGTTGTTGTTGTTTTGGCTTTACGATTAAATAGAAAGTTGATCCATAACCTCCTTGTTATGTTTGTTTGATATACAGTACTGTACAGCGCTTTATATTGAGTTCAAATTTTAAGTTTCAAGTTTCAAGTGTACAAACTTTTACTAAAATATGGACTTTGTCAAAACTGGAAACTATTATTCACATTTACAGTTCCTTGTGGATATTTTTTTTTTCCATTTTATTTTTTAGACTTTTTCTATTTACGAACAGTGTTCAAAAAAAGCATTTAAGTTTGTAAATAGAGGTTTCCCTCTGGTTTGAAAAGCACAATGTCAGGCTGTGTGAGAATCCTAGTATATGAAAAGCATGGCAAGATTTTGGCCAAATGGTATGAGAAGTTTGGTGTAGGAATACCAAGGTACCGCTATGTGTGTAATTGGTCAGGTGGTTAGCCTTGCTGCTTCAATTCCCAGATTGATTTCCAGTCATACAGCAGCAACTTCCACTGAGGTCAGTTAAGAAATCATTGTTTCATGATTGTTATCTCTTTCGTTATTAATCCAGTCCTCCTCAAATTGTGGGGCTTTCTCTGCTGACCTCAGGAACAAGCTTTTTTTGCAGTACTAGAATATGCTCACCGTGCTTGGCTTCACCGCGGGAGATGAGGAAATACTGGTGTATTGTTTTCTTTAAAGGCCTACTGAAACCCACTACTACCCACCACGCAGTCTGATAGTTTATATATCAATGATGAAATATTAACATTGCAACACATGCCAATACGGCCTTTTTAGTATACTAAATTACAATTTTAAATTTCCCGGGAGTTTCGTCTTGAAAACGTTGTGTAATGATGACGTGTACGCAAGACGTCACGGGTTTTAAGGAAATATGAGCGCTGCACACACACACACACACACACACACACACACACACACACACACACACACACACACACACACACACACACAGCTAAAAGTCGTCTGCTTTAACGGCATAATTACACAATATTTTGGACATCTGTGTTGCTGAATCTTTTGCAATTTGTTCAATTAATATTGGAGAAGTCACAGTAGAAAGATGGAGTTGGGAAGCTTTAGCCTTTAGCCACACAAACACACGGTGATTCCTTGTTTAAAATTCCTGGAGGTGAAACTTTCCTATGGATCAGAACGCTGTCAAGAGAACACATGTCAACCAGCAGGTTTCGGTGAGAAAATTGTGGTTAAAAAGTCAGTTCTTACTGGAGAAAAGCTGAGCTTGTACCGTCCATAGCTGCCGTTGACTCCCCTGAGACACTGCGCGTCAAGACACCCGTGGAGACACCCTTCCGACTATCAGGTAATATCAAACTCACTAAAACACTAGCAACACAATAGAAAGATAAGGAATTTCCCAGAATTATCCTAGTAAATGTCTCTAAAAACATCGGAATCCGTCCCAATGCAATCGCGTTTTTTTTAAACTTATTTTTTTTTATCTTTTTTTTTTCTAGTCCGTCGCTATCAATATCCTCAAACACGAATCTTTCATCCTCGCTCAAAATAATGGGGAAATTGTCCTTTTCTCGGTCCCAATAGCACTTTTTGTTGGAGGCTCCCATTAAAAACAATGTGAATATGCGAGGAGCCCCCACACGTGTGACATCATCGTCTGCGACTTCCGGTAGAGGCAGGGCTTTTCTCTTAACACCGAAAGCTGCTAACTTTATCGTGGATGTTCTCTACTAAATCCTTTCAGCAAAAATATGGCAATATCGCGAAATGATCAAGTATGACACATAGAATAGACCTGCTATCCCTGTTTAAATAAGAAAATTTCATTTCAGTATGCCTTTAAGGTTCATAAGGATACAATGTTATGCAGAGGTGTACTTTTAACAATTGTATTAACATCTATATGGTACTATTTATAGTTGTGGTTGAGAATGGGGGTGCTCCAAAATATTTCCTACTTTTAGGGGAGATGTAACAGAAAATAATTGGGAAACACTTTATGGGCCTAACCTTGGCAAAGTAATTTGTTCAAATGAATGCTAGTTTCCATGTCAGTTATTGATTTTGCTGGTGAGAAATGTTTCCGCCTTCAGTGCTTTGGCTTGTACTTGTTAAATGTGAAGTTACAATAAAAAAGAATGAATGTGCTGACCTCGTTGGTATCGGAACTATCACTCCTGCTGAGAGGTTCTTCTTGAGAGGCAGCGAGTGCGGACAGCTCCGAGGCAGACTGTGTGGTCGAAGGGGGCTGCGTGTACAGGGATCGCGAGTGCAGGCTACTTGTGTCAGGCTCGTCCTCTCCTCTGCTGCCTTGGTGACGGAGCACCAGCTCCACCAGGTCTTCTTTTTCCCTGCAGGTGTCTGTTGGGACGTTGTGGAGCAGCAAGTACTGCCGCAGGTCCCTGACCTTCAGTCGCATGAGCCGCGGCCGCTGGAAAGATGTTGCCTTCAGCAAATGACACGTGGCACAGATGCGCACGTTCTCCAGAAGCACGGAGCACAGAGAGCAGTAGCTCTTCTTGCAGTCGCTACAAATGTGCTGAGAAGAAAAAGAGACCAGCATTGGAAATTGGACATACAGTTGCGTTTAGAAATGTATATGCACGTAATCATGTTCGAAGAGTGGTTAGCATATCCGCCTTGCAATCAGAAGATATGGGTTCAAATGTACATGGCACTTAACCAGGTAAGGGCTTTTGTAAAGAAAATACAAATATCCCCAAAAAAACCTATTTGATCACTAAAAGAATGTCAGTTGAAAGAGGCATCACAAAAAAACATGATCTGCTCCGGTGTTCATTTCGTTGGCTAATCATTTTCGTCTTAAATATCGTCAGCGACCTATTTTCCCCTGACTAAAATAAGACGATATAAAATAATAAAATAAGATGCTTTCTGGCTGTCTCTTCAGGATGCGCTGTTTTGTGGGCAGTCTTATTGACACTCCATAACCCTCCTCCAGGCCAGGCCCCCTTTGCCTCCATCTCCTCCCCATCAGCCATGTTGTAGTTTTCAGCGCTTCCATATGGAGTCTGCTGACAAATAAGTTAGAATTATACTCTACTTTTTTTTAGAAATGGCAACAGCAATGGTATTTCTAACATGCATGTACAAGCCAGTCCCTCCCACTACAAGAAGATAAGAGAGAAATAAAGAATTTATTGACTACAACTTTGAACGACAACTGGATAAAAATGGGGGACAAGTGTAAAGCTCTTCAGGTAAACCTCTACCATATATGGAGATAGCCGCTGAAACTGTCACAGTTACAGAGAAGCTTCGATGTAGACCACATTACACAAAGAATGGCAAACAAAGCCCATAAACTGTATCTTCACATTTTTTTGTGTGAAAACTCTATTACAATGATTACTCGCACAGGATTACCTGTAATTAATGTTAAAGATGAGGACTTTCTATGCAAACCCTGTATAGAAAGCGGAGATTTAAAAAAAATACACAATCTTTGTATTTAATCTTTGCAAAAAGGTTATGAAGTTGAAATATAAAAAGATTCCTGAAAGATATTTACTGATATAGACATACATGCAGAGCAAAAAATTACTAAATATGTATCATTCCCGACCATAAGGTCATGCTCCTTTACTTATTTAATGTATTGTTACATTAGTTATTATTGTTATTACTATAATGTACACTGCTGCTGGAATTTTAATTTTCCTGAAGGAACTCTCCTGAAGGAATCAATAAAGTACTATCTATCTATCTATCTAATGAAATAATCATTGTGTCAATACTGTATTATTACAGTTTACTACTCATATTTGAACAGTGGGGGAAAAAAGTATTTAATCAGGCCCCATTCTCCCACCTAAAATGATGAGAGACGTTTTTTATTATCATCATAGGTAAACTTCTACTGTGGGAGACAGAATGTGAAAATAATCCAGGATATTAAATAATTTCTTTGCAAACCATGGTCGAATATAAATATTTGGTTAGCAACAAAGAAGCAATATTTCTGAAAAAAGAAGATTTGACATTATATTTTGTATTACAATAAACAAATGTTTAAAAAAAAGCAAGATTTCTGGCTCTCGCAAACCTGTAACAACTTCTTTACAAAGCGCTTCTGTCCTCCATTCATTACCTGTATTGATGGCACCTATTTGAACTCGCCTGTATGACAGACACTTGACCACAGCTTCAAACAGTCAGACTCCAAACTCCACTTTAGCCAAGACCAAATAGCTGTCAAAGGGCACTAGGAACACAAATGTAGACCTGCACAAGGTTGGGAGAGAGAATCTATAATAGGCAAGCAGCTTGATGTCCATCCATCTATTTCTACCGCTTGTCCCGTTCGGGGTCGCGGGGGGTGCCTATGATTTAATCAAATGTGGGAGCAATTTTTGGGAAATGGTAGACATACGGAGTGGCTTGGTTGGTAGAACGGCAATACCGGCAACTTGAGGGTTCCTAGTGTGATCCCTGCTTCCGCCGTCCGAGTCACTGCAATTGTGTCTTTGAGCAACACACTTTACCCACCTACTCCCAGTGCCACCGACAATAGTTAAAAAAGTACCGTATTTTCCGCACTATAAGGCGCACCTAAAAACCTCAAATTTTCTCAAAAGCTGACAGTGCACCTTATAATCCGAGGCGCCTTATATATGGAACAATATTGAGCCACAATAAGCGGTAGAAATGGATGGAGGTCTCGCAACTACGGTAAGCAGCCGACAACTTCATTTTCCCCCGTAGAAGAAGAAGCGCGCGGTGCATGATGGGATATATGACTGCGGGAGGCGTGCAGTTTCTGTGTGTAAAGACCCCAAAAGGGCTCCTACGACGCAGAGTTTAAACTCAAGGTGATCAGTCACACAGTAGAAGACGGGAATAGAGCAGCAGCGAGAGAATTTAACATTAACAGCAGCGACACTGACTCGTTTAATGACGACTTCGACGAGACGGAGCCGGACAGTATTCGCCCAACTGTTTCATTCGAACACTGAAGAAGAAGAATTTGAGAGTTTCGTGGATGAGGAATAACTTAATAAAGTGAGCTTTACATGTTTATTTTGTTTGTTCTGTGACATTATCGTTTGAGCAACGTTGAGTTATTTATATATTATTGCTTTGCACTATTTCGAGTGTTACTATATTGTTATTGCATTAACGTTTGATTTACCGTAACAGTATCAGACTGTTTTTTACGTGTTTATTGAATCGGGGAAAATAATAAAACAGCTCTTTATTCATTTTGGGAGTGAACAGAGTTGTAAGAACGCTGGTTTGTAATCTATTAATAAAGTTTGACTGACCCATCTGACTGTTTTGTTGACATTCCCTTTAGCGCAGCTCCATCTAAAGCAGGGGTGCCCACACTTTTTCTGCAGGCGAGCTACTTTTCAATTGACCAACTCGAGGGGATCTACCTCATTTATATTTATTTATTTATGAAAGAGACATTTTTGTAAACAAGTTAAATGTGTTTAATGATAATACAAGCATGTGTAACACATATAGATGTCTTTCTTTCACGAAGACAAGAATATAAGTTGGTTTATTACCTGATTCTGATGACTTGCATTGATTGGAATCAGACAGTAATGATGATAACGCCCACATTTTCAAATGGAGGAGAAAAAAAGTTGTCCTTTCTGTACAATACCACATGAAAGTGGTTGGTTTTTGGCATCTAATTCATCCAGCTTCCATACACTTTACAAGAAAAACATTGGCGGCAAATTCCGTAGCTTGCTTGATTGACATTCACGGCACCCGAGGGTCTTGTGAGATGATGCTGGCTGCTGCCAGTTCATTATTATGAAAAAATGACAGAGAGGAAGGCGAGAAACACTTTTTATTTCAACAGAATTTCGCGCCGTCCCTTCCGTCAAAACTCTAAAGGCCGACTGCACATTTCCTATCTTCACAATAAAAGCCCTGCTTCATGCTGCCTGCGCTAACAAAATAAGAGTCTCGGAAAGCTGGCGTGCACAAGGGATGTGCACGCCAGCTTTCTGAGGGATCGCTTGTGCACGCCAGTTTTCCGAGACTCTGTGTTTAGTTAGCGCAGGCAGCATGAAGCAGGGCTTTTATTGTGAAGATAGGAAATGTGCAGTCGGCCTTTAGAGTTTTGACGGAAGGTACGGCGCGAGAGTCTGTTGAAATAAAAAGTGTTTCTCGCCTTCCTCTCGGTCATTTTTAATAATAATGATCTTGCAGCAGCCAGCGTCATCTCACAAGACCCTCCGGTACCATGAATGTCATTTAAGTGACGTCTTGGTGAAGATTGATGATCACTAATTTTTAGGTCTATTTTTTTTAAAAGCCTGGCTGGAGATCGACTGACACACCCCCCGCAGTCGACTGGTAGCTCGCGATCGACGTAATGGGCACCCCTGATCTAAAGGATGCGTAACGTAACCCCAGCCTCTACTGTAGCATCTATTCTATGTGCCTTATAATGCGGTGCGCTTTATATATGAACAAAATATTAAAATAGGCCATTCATTTAAGGTGCGCCTTATAATCCGGTGTGCCTTATAGAAGAGTGTCTGTACGTGCTTCCTGTGTGTAAAGCTGGCGCCCCGCTCTCCATCTGCCAAGACAAAGATTGTGAGTGACTATCAGGAGGACTCACAGCGTTAAATAATACTGTTAAATAAACGCGCACATGTGCTGAGAGAAATGCACTGTTCGAAGCAAATGCGAGGCTCAACAATTCTGATTGTCAAACACATTTGTCACTCAAATGCCGGTGACGGTGGAAAAAAAAAAACCTCAACGTCTTGCGGCTATTCATCCCACTAATTAAAACTTCAATGTCAATTAATCGTGCAGCCCTGACTACTACTACTTCCTCTTCAGGATCACGGGATGAAATGGAGCATATCCCAGCTGACAAACATAAGGCACACCCATTCACACTTCCACCGAACGCATGCTGGCTGCATGGAAGTCAGCCAAGGTAACCACTTCACTATCAGTGATTGCTGGAGGGCAGAAAAGGATTAAATATAATGTCTTTACACAATGTGTAACTGAATACGCTTCGCCCTTCAAAAAGTATTACAGGCCTGAAGTCAGGACCTACCTTCCTCCTGAAGACTGAGAAGGCCAGACCACAGGACTTGCACACAAGGCTGGGACTCCCTGAGCTGGTGGGCGGGTATGTGGAGTATCCTGCACTGGGTGCAAACCTAAAGGGTCCAGCGCCGGCCCCGAATCCTGGCTGCTGACCTCTGACGGCTCCAGTACCCATAACTTCATTCAGCAGACCACAGCATGAAGCCCACACGGACGAAGCCCCTGCCTGATGTTTATAAAAGGAACAGATACAGTTCAGTTTTTCATGTACAGTTTACACTCAGTTCAGTATGTGTATAAATAAGAGAAAAAAAACTACAGACGTTCATGACCGAGACACAACTTTCAGGCAGTCTCAGTCCCCCTGTTTGGTCTGGTCCTTTTTGTCCTGGACTGCGTCTACACTTGCGGAATCAAACAATACTAGCAGCGCCAACGAACTAGAGTCCATTTTGACCGAACCAAAAATTATAAACCTGAACAAACCCGAATACAACATGCGCAAGTGTGACGGTATCAAATTTATTGCTAACATCCATCCATCCATTTTTAAACTCAAAAATATGCAACATAAAGTGGCAAGAAATATATGTTAACAATGAATAAAGCAAAATACACTATATTGCCAAAAGTATTTGGCCACCTGCCTTGACTCACATATGAACTTGAAGTGTCATCCCATTCCTTACCCATAGGGTTCATTCAATATGATGTCAGTCCACCTTTTGCAGCTATTTCAGTTTCAACTCTTGTGGGAAGGCTGGCCACAAGGTTGCGGAGTGTGTTTATAAGAATTTTCGACCATTCTTCTTGTGAGGTCACACACTGATCTTGGTCGAGAAGGCCTGACTCTCAGTCTTCGTTTTAATTCATCCCAAAGGTGTTCTATCGGATTCAGGTCAGAGCTCTGTGCAGGCCAGTCAAGTTCATCCACACCAGACTGTCATCCATGTCTTTGTGGATCTTGCTTTGTGCACGGTCATGTTGAAAGAGGAAGGGGCCCGCTCCAAACTGTTCCCACAAGGTTGGGAGCATGGAATTGTCCAAAATTATTTGGTATGCTGGAGCATTCAAAGTTCCTTTCACTGGAACTAAGGGACTAAGACCAACTCCTGAAAAACAAGCCCACACCATAATTCCTCCTCCACCAAATTTCACACTCGGCGCAATGCAGTCCAGAAGGTACCGTTCTGGCAACCTCCAAACCCAGACTCGTCCATCAGATTGCCAGATGGAAAAGCGTGACTCATCACTCCAAAGAAAGTGTCTCCACTGCTCTAGAGTCCAGTGGCGATGTGCTTTACACCACTGCATCCGGCACTTTGCATTGGACTTGGTGATGTATGGGTTAGATGCAGCTGCTCGGCCATGGAAACCCATTCCATGAAGCTCTCTACGTACTGTACGTGGGCTAATTGGAAGGTCAAATGAAGTTTGGAGCTCTGTAGCAATTGACTGTGCAGAGAGTCGGCAAACTCTTTGCACTATGCCCTTCAACATCTGCTGACCCCTCCGTGTCAGTTTACGTGGCCTACCACTTTGTGGCTGAGTTGCTGTTGTTCCAAACGCTTCCGTTTTCTTATAGTAAAGCAGACAGTTAAGTATAGCAGACAGTTGACTTTGGAATATTTAGGAACGAGGAAATTTCACGACTGGATTTGTTGCACCCGTGGCATTCTATGAAAGTTCCCCGCTGGAAATCACTCTTGAGAGCAGCCCATTTTTTCACAAATATTTGTAGAAACAGTCTCCATGCCAAAGTGCTTGAATTTATACAACCTGTTGCTGGACCAAGTGATTAGGACACCTGATTCTGATCCTTTGGATGGGTGGTCAAATACTTTTGGCAATATAGTGTATGTTTTGGACCAAAAATCTCTAAGCTAGTGTTACCATATATAAGTTATTGAGTAGAAATATGGGGACATAACCACAAATGTACACTTCACTCGTCAACAGTGTTACAAAAAAAATGCACAATGTTGGATATAAAGAACATACAAACTTTTTACTTATTAAAACCAAAATATTGAAATTCAATGATTTGGTGCAATGATATGCAGAAAGCAAACTAAAACCTGCTACCCAAGAATGTACAGCAATTATTCTCAAATAAAGAGGGGAAATTTAATCTTAATGAAAAATCTAACTTTAAACATTTGTTTATATGAACAAAACATAAAATCTTTAGTATATCAGTATGTGGAATTAAATTAAGGAATGAATTAAGTTAAACAATTAATATGATCCAGTTTAAGAGACTGTTCAAACTACATGTCTTTACAAAGAATGATAAACATCTTGAACCTATTGAAAATAAGATATTCATCTTATTAGGTGAATCATAACTGACTTAACTATTTATAAAGAGAACTGTTGTATTCAGTGACGTAAATAGTGTTACAAATTGAGAACAGAAAGTGAACCGTTCAGTTTCAGTTGATTTTGAACATGCATACGATACAATGTAATGCATCGCACAATTCCAGTTGTTTCATTACAGCACGTCCGAAAAAGAGCAAGAAGAAGCGGCGCTTATTTAATCCTACCCTTTTTTATACCATAGCAATTTTATCCAATTTCCTTGTTCTTTGTAACAGAACAGAGAACAAATAAATTACAAATAATATACCACAGTAATCAAATAAATATTTAATACATAAATAATCTTTCTCTCAATATAAAAAAATTAGAAAAGGAAAATAAAAAAGGTTCAAGATGTTTATCCTAATTTTAGTTCTATGTACTTTCTGAATACTTGTAGTTTAAACAGTCTCTTAGACCGAATCATATTGGTGCTTTGTTTGATTTCTGTAGTTAATCCATTCCATAATTTAAATCCACTTGGCAACACTAAATTGGCCCCAGCGTGTAAACGTGAGTGTCAATGTTGTCTATCTGCGTTGGCCCTGTGATGAGGTGGCAACTTGTCCAGGGTGCCTGTGCGTGGACTCTTTTAAAGTGGGGAGACTGGTGCACACACAGCCACCACACTGTCCTTGGCAAAGAGAAGGCCAGGGTCCAATGGCATGGAGACCAGGACAATTGGGGGTCCATCTTTGCGTCAACCTTCTTTGTGACTGTTGTGCAGCTTCTCTGAAACCAACATAGGGTTCCAACGAAGTCCAATGTTCACTACAGACGTCATTCAAATCCACTATTCATGGAGTTAAAGCAACTTAAACTGCATAAAGTGATCAACTTTAAAACAGCTCGAATTATGTTTAGGGCATTCCAAAACTCTCTGCCATCCAATATACTGAACCTTGTCCAGGTTAGGGATGCTCACCATAGTTACAGTCTAAGTAGAAATAACAAATTATATAAAACAACTTTAAAATCAATGTCATTTCAGTGCGTGGAGTCAGTCTGTGGAACAACTTGGGGGACGAGTTAAAAACGGGTTCCAGCGTGATTCAATCCAAAACACTGTTTAAAAAAGAAGTACGAGCAGGAAAGAGAGTGATGCCCTCAGCACAGAGCGATGGGAGAGAGGTGTATGGTCAGAGTGTGTTTGGGCCTCTGTGTGTGTGTCTCGTCTTGTCTCATAGTAACAGTGGTCCTATTGTATTGTTATTGTAAGGGAGTTTTTCTTGTTTTTGTTCCGTATAGTATTGTTGTTGTATTATATTGTTTATGTTAAATGTGGAATGAGTGAGAGGGGTTGGGATATTATAAGCATCTGCTTAATCTAACCCCTTTTCAAGCCTTGCATAATTGTCTCCGCCAAAATGTAAAAAAAAAAATGTGTGTTGTTGTACTGTGCAGGTTTGAAATAAATACTTCAATTAAATTCAACATCCGCCGTGGAGGTTTTTTAAGGTCTTAGGGCAAGCCTGGGCAATTATTTTGACTCGAGGACCAAATTAAGAGAAAAAAATGTGTCTGTGGGCCGGGTATATCTATTTTTAGGAACACTAATACAAAACCTCACAATAATGTCTGATTGAATGCTAAAAACGTTAGGACAGACCGCTTTAAAAAACATAATGGTATTTTACATTTTTATATGAACGATAAAACACTGAATATTGACAAAATATGAATGTCACACCCCCTCTTTCGATCGACATATTTTACAATCAAGTGAAACGCAACAAAAATGCAACAAACAGTGAAATATGAACGCAAGGGTACAAAATAAACCCACCTACAATATGATACATGTGATATATCACTAAGCTTTAGAACTTTGTTGTAAAAATCTCCTTCCGCGTCTGTGGAAACGCTTACCATCCACACTGCTTGGTGGCTCGTCTGACCTGCTGTGACGTAGATGACCATAGTAACTAATTAGATTACCATAGTAACTAATTAAGTGACCATAGTAACTGGTATATCATCCAAAAGCGCAGATTCAAACCATTGAAATACTTTGTACTAGGGCTGGCCGATATATTGATATACACAATATATCACAGGTTTGTCTCTGTGCGATATAGAAAATGACCAAATCGTGATATTCGAGTATACGTTCTCACGCAGTTGCTTTTAGCTGCGGGCATTACACTACAGGCTCTTCTCGCTCTTTCCTGTCTCTCCTTCTCACAGACAAGCAGGCGCACCTTCTTACACACGTCACATGCTGTCACGTCATATGTCACATACATATACGCCCTCGCGGAGCAGAGAAGTAGCAGACTGGGTAACGTTAGCTGTGATGCTAGCGAAGCCATGCGAGTGGTAATACGAGAGAAAGAAAGTGCTAATGAAGGAAGAATTAATTCCAAAGAAAAACAGCATTGGCTCTATCGTCTGGCGGTGGTTTGGCTTCAAGCGGGAAGATGTCGAATAGACAACTTTAATTTGTCAAGTGTGGGGCACAAGCGTTGCTACCAAAAGTAGCATTACTGCTAATATGTAGCATCATTTGAAAAGTCACCTGCTAATAATTGTTTAATAAATACAGTTTTGGTCAATTGCCTTAGTTGTGATTTCCTTCTCTGCATTAAAGTTTTAAATGAGTATTTATAAAAGGCCTACTGAAACCCACTACTATAGTTTATATATCAATGATGAAATATTAACATTGCAACACATGCAAATACGGCCTTTTTAGTTTACTAAATTGCAATTTTAAATTTCGCGCGAAGTATCCTGTTGAAAATGTCGCGGAATGATGACGCATGCATTTGACGTCACCGGTTGTAGCGGACATTTTTTTCCAGCCCCATCCAAGCTATAAGTAGTCTGCTTTAATCGCATAATTGCACAGCATTCTGGACCTCTTTGTTGCTGAATCTTTTGCAATTTGTTTAATTAATAATGAAGAAGGTAAAGAAGAAAGATGGAGGTGGGAAGCGGTGTATTGCAGCTGCATTTAGCAACACAAACACAGCCGGTGTTTCCTTGTTTAAAATTCCCGAAGGTGAAGCTTTACTATGGAACAGAGCGGTCAAGTAGACATGGTTCCCGACCACATGTCAAACGGCAAGTTTCGGTGAGAAAATTGTGGAAATAAGTCGGCTCTTACCGTAGACACGAGCGGAAATTGCGTCCTCCTGCAGCTGCGTGGCTTCCCTCAGAGACACTGGCGGTCACCACACCCGTGGCCACACCCCTCCAACTTTCAGGCACCATATAATCTCACTAAAACACTAGTAACACAATAAGCAGATAAGGGATTTTCCAGAATTATCATAGTAAATGTGTCTAATATCTGAATTGCTCCCACTGCCCTCGCCTTTTTTTTTCTCTAGTCCTTCACTCTCACTATCCTCATCCACGAATCTTTCATCCTCGCTCAAATTAATGGGGAAATTGACGCTTTCTCGGTCCGAATCGCTCTGGCTGCTGGTGGCCATGATTGTAAACAATGTGAGGATGTGAGGAGCTCCACAACCCGTGACATCACGCGCACATAGTCTGCTACTTCCGGTACAGGCAAGGCTTTTTTATTAGCGACCAAAAGTTGCGAACTTTATCGTCGATGTTCTCTACTAAATACTTTCAGCAAAAATATGGCAATATCGCGAAATGATCCAAGTATGACACATAGAATGGACCTGTTATCCCTGTTTGAATAAGAAAATCTCCTTTCAGTAGGCCTTTAATGCAGTATGACCAAGATTGTTTTAATGTAGACACATAGATTCATCGTACTGCTGTGATTATATGTATCAAGTGTTAATTCAAGGCTAAGGCAAAATATCCAGATATATATTGTGTATCGTAATATGCCAAAGATATCGAGATATTAAAAAAAGGCCATATCGCCCAGCCCTAATTGTTATACATTCTTGGGTTGCTGGTTAAAATTTGCTTTATACGTCATTTTAGCTGTTGGAAATGCACCAAAAAATTGTTGAAAACACGTGTTAGTAATTGCTATAAAGTGGAAAAAGAGAGGGATTAAATAAGCTTGGCTTCTTACAACTCCTTTTCGGATATGTTGTAAATAGACATGAAAATGTATAACATGTGATGTATCATATTGTTGGAAATAAACTTTAACCACCCAACATGAACGTCTCACAATTGTGAATCATAGATTACACCAGTGTTTCCAACCACTGTGCCGTGAGATACATTCTGGTTGCCGTCGGAGATTAAGTAATTTCACCTATTTGGGTTAAAAATATTTTTTGCAAATCAGTAATTACAGTCAGCAAATTATGTATTGTTGTTGAGTGTCGGTGCTGTCTAGAGCTCGGCAGAGTAACCATGTAATACTCCTCCATATCCAGTAGCTATTTGATTTGTAGATGTCCGAAACAGTGGGAGGCAGTGTGCAGGTAAAAAGGTATTTAATGCATAAACCAAAAATAAACAAAAGGCGAGTGCCCCTAAAAAAAGGCATTGAAGCTTAGGGAAAGCTATGCGGAACGAAATTAAGACTGAACTGGCTACAAAATAAACAAAAACAGAATGCTGGACGACAGCAAAGACTTACTGTGGCGCAAAGACGGCGTCCACAAAGTACATCCAAACATGACATGACAATTAACAATGTCCCCACAAAGAAGGGTAAAAACAATTGAAATAGTCTTGATTGCTAAATAAAAGTAGATGCGGGAAATATTGCTCAAAGGAAAACATTAAACTGCTATGGGAAAACACCCCAAAATTTGAAAAAAAAAAAAAACACCCAAATAGGAGCGCAAGACAAGAACTAAAACACAGCACATAGGAAAAACTGCAAAAAACACAAAATAAGTCACGGTGTGATGTGACAAGTGGTGACAGAACACCTACTTTGAGACAAGAGCTATAGTGATGCATGCTTGGTCATGCTTTAAAGTCCTATCCAACAATTGCGACGACTCTTTATTGTTAACCGAGTTTCGTTTTTTGCTGATTTCTGCTGGTGTTGTGCCTCCAGATTTTTTCAATGCAAAAAATGTGCCTTGGCTCAACAAAGGTTGAAAAACACTGGATTAGACGACCTAAAGAGTTAAATAAACGCAATAATATCCGAACATGAGTAAGACTGCCATTGATACCAGGGACTCGAACACCGATACCAGGGACTCGAACACCGATACCAGGGACTCGGGTTACTTCGCTAATGCTAGCTAGCGAAACCCGAGCAAACATCTTAAGCAGGAAGCCAAGCTATAAATGACACATAGTTTACATGAAAGTGCACCTTCATTTCGGCTCCGGCGTGTCTACTGGGTGTGGAGAAGTTGACAATGTGTTCATTGCAAGATGGAGCGTCCTTTAAAAAGATGAAGTGTGTGGACGCGTCTTGGTGTGATTATAGCATTAGACAGAGACTTCTTCCTTGTTTTGGTTAAACAGGCAAAAGGACACAACGGAATAGTTTTTACTGCCATCTAGTGGATGTCTGGTAGGAGTGCAGCCATAACATAGTGTTCAAATAAATTATTTAACCTGGCAGGATAACTTAAGTTTTTTTTTCTTCTTAAAATCAATCAATCAATCAATGTTTGGCGCAGTGGTAGAGTGGCCGTGCGCAACCCGAGGGTCACTGGTTCAAATCCCACCTAGAACCAACCTCGTCACGTCCGTTGTGTCCTGAGCAAGACACTTCACCCTTGCTCCTGATGGGTGCTGGTTGGCGCCTTGTATGGCAGCTCCCTCCATCAGTGTGTGAATGTGTGTGTGAATGGGTAAATGTGGAAGTAGTGTCAAAGCGATTGAGTACCTTGAAGGTAGAAAAGCGCTATACAAGTACAACCCATTTATCATTTATTTTATTTATACAGCCCTAAATCACTGGTGTCTCAAAGGGCTGCACAAACCACAACACAAACCACAACGACATCCTCGGTAGAATCCACATAAGGGCAAGGAAAACTCACCCCAGTGGAACGTCGGTGACAATGATGACCATGAGAAACCTTGGAGAGGACTGCATATGTAGTAACCCCCCCCTTCCCTCCGACCGAAAGCAATGGATGTCGAGCGGGTCTAACATGATACTGTGAAAGTTCAATCCATAGTGGATCCAAAACAACCGTGAGAGTCCAGTCCAAAGTGGATCCAACACAGTAGCGAGAGTCCCGTCCGTAGTGGAGCCAACAGGAAACCATCCCAAGCGGAGGCGGATCAGCAGCGCAGCGATGTCCCCTGTTGATACACAGGCGAGCGGTCCATCCTGGGTCCCGACTCTGGACGAGCGGTCCATCCTGGGTCCCGACTCTGGACAGCCAGAATTTCTTCCATGGCCACCGGACAGGGAGAGAGTGGGACAGAGGAAAAGAAACAGCAGATCAACTGGTATAACAAGGGGTCTATTTAAAGGCTGGAGTATACAGTACAAATGAGTTTTAAGGTGAGACTTAAATGTTTCTACTGAGGTGGCATCTCGAACTGTTACCAGAAGGGCATTCCAGAGTACTGGAGCCCGAATGGAAAACACTCTAGAGCCTGCAGATTTTTTTTGGGCTCTGGGAATCACTAATAAGCCGGAGTCCTTTGAACGTAGATTTCTTGCCGGGACATATGGTACAATACAATCAGCAAGATAGGCTGGAGCTAGACCGTGTAGTATTTTATACCAAAGGGGACAAGCTGTAGAAAATGGATGAATGGATGGATATATATATATCAAAATCAGAATCAGACATACTTTATTAATCCCTGAGGGGACAATCCCATTCAAGATCAGTCAAACATTACAGGGAGACAGAACAGGATCGCTGGCGGGTCTGCCAACTTCCGGCGCCCCTTACAAAAAAGGTGAGATACAGGTAAACAAGTGGGGGGGTATGGGAGAAAAAATAAAAGATTAAAATAAAATAAAATAAAATAAAAAAATCAGTCTTAGCCTGGGCCCTGGAGAGGGGGTCCAGACTGAGGCCAAGGGAAAAAAAAAAACAACAACTCATAGCCATAGTACACATCCCTCTTACATGTGTGTAAGAGGGAAACATCAAACATCAAAGAACACAAAGAACATGAACGACATTAAAGTAGCAGAGCTCATGCAACCAGCCACTTCTACATACAGCTATGAATAAAAAGTAAAAGAAACATACACTGTGGTGGCCTCTGCGGTGTTCCACGCCATCGTCTGCTGGGGTGTAGCGAGCATGGCCAGAGACAGGAGCAAACCCAACAAAGCAACCAAGAGAGCCGACTCCACTTTCGGTCACCAACCAACTCTCGGCCAGTGTCCAGTTCGCATGGATGAGTTAGGATACGTCCAAGAAGACTGAGGTGTCCAATACTTGCTCATTCGGCCAAGACACAGTGAAGCTTGTCTGTCCCGGCTCTCAGTGCCAACTCTGCAGCCCTGTCTCTTCATCCGCATCCCCTCCAGTTTCTCCAAACTGACTCTGGTGTAGCAGAAAACCAGCAGCTGGTCTCCATGGCCAAAAGGCTCCCGGGAGGCAGATCCAGAAGTCTACAAAAAAGCACCGCAGAGGTCACGAAAGTGCCACTCCTTGTCACAAAGTCCCAAAGGGTCCCGGACCAAAAGGCAAAAACAAAATGAAAAAAAAAAAAAAAATTAAATACAAATTAAATAAAATAAATTATATGTATATATATATATATATATATATATATATATATATATATATATATATATATATATATATATATATATATATATATATATATATATATATATATATATATATATATGTATACAATAACTCATGAAAACAAGAGGGAAACACAAAAGGATGACACAAAAGCACAGAGCTCGTGCCAACAGCAGCCACTACAGCGGCGGCATTTTATTTTTATATATACATATATATATATATATATATATATATATATATATATATATATATATATATATATATATATATATATATATATGATTTCCATAGGAGTTGGGAAATTGTGTTAGATGTAAATATAAACAGAATACAATGATTTCACCCCATATTCAATTGAATGCACTACAAAGACAAGATATTTGATGTTCAAACTCATAAACTTATTTTCTTTTTTTGCAAATAATAATTAACTTGGAATTTCATGGCTGCAACACGTGCCAAATTAGTTGGGAAAGGGACTGTTCACCACTGTTTTACATCACATTTTCTTTTAACAGCACTCAATAAACGTTTGGGAACTGAGGAAACTAATAGTTGAAGCTTAGAAAGTGGAATTATTTACCATTCTTGCTTGATGTACAGCTTAAGTTGTTCAACGGTCCGGGGTCTTGTTGTTGTATTTTACGCTTCATAATGTGCCACACCTTATTGATGGGAAACAGGTCTGGACTGCAGGCGGGCCAGTAAAGTACCCGCACTCTTTTACTACGAAGCCACGCTGTTGTAACACGTGGCTTGGCATTGTTTTGCTGAAATAAGCTGGGGCGTCCATGATAACGTTGCTTGAATGACAGCATATGTTGCTCCAAAACCTGTATGGACCATTCAGCATTAATGGTGCCTTCACAGATGTGTAAGTTACCCATGCCTTGGGCACTAATACACCCCACCACTTTGCGCCTATAACAATCCGGATGGTTATTTTCCTCTTTGTTCCTGAGGACACCACGTCCACAGTTTCCAAATATAATTTGAAATGTGAACTCGTCAGTCCACAGAACACTTTTCCATTTTGCATCAGCCCATCTTGGATGAGCTCAGGCCCAGCAAACCGGCGGCGTTCCTGGGTGTTGTTGATGAACGGCTTTCGCTTTGCATAGTAGAGTTTTAACTTGCACTTACAGATGTAGCGACCAACTGTAGTTACTGACAGTGGTTTTATGAAGTGTTCCCGAGCTCATGTGGTGATATCCTTTACATTCTGATGTCGGTTTTTGACGCAGTACCGCCTGAGGGATCGAAGGTCCGTAATATCATCGCTTACGTGCAGTGATTTCTCCCGATTCTCTGAACCTTTTGATGATTTCACGGACCGTAGATGGTAAAATCCCTAAATTCCTTGTAATTGCACTTTGAGAAATGTTGTTCTAAAACTCTTCGACAAGTTGTTTAAAAATTGGTGACCCTCGCCCCATCCTTGTTTGTGAATTACTTAGCATTTCATGGAAGCTGTTTTTATACCCAATCATAGCACCCACCTGTTCCCAATTAGCCTGCACACCTGTGGGATGTTCCAAATAAGTGTTTGATGAGCATTCCTAAACTTTATCAGTATTTATTGCCACCTTTCCCAACTTCTTTTTCACGTGTTGCTGGCATCAAATTCTAAAGTTAATGATTATTTGCTCAAAAAAAATGTTTTTCAGTTTGAACATCAAATATGTTGTCTTTGTAGCATATTCAACTAAATATGGGTTGAACATGATTTGCAAATCATTGTATTCCGTTTATATTTACATCTAACACAATTTCCCAACTCATATGGAAACGGGGTTTATATATATATATATATATATATATATATATATATATATCGGATCGGATTGGATCGGTGCGGCGTCTTCAGTAATGCGGACGTTGTACCGATCCGTTGTGGTGTAGAAGGAGCTGAGCCGGAAGGCAAAGCTCTCAATTTACCGGTTGATCTACGTTCCCATCCTCACCTATGGTCATGAGCTTTGGGTCATGACCGAAAGGATAAAATCACGGGTACAAGCGGCCGAAATGAGTTTCCTCCGCCGTGTGGCGGGGCTCTCCCTTAGAGATAGGGTGAGAAGCTCTGCCATCCGGGAGGAACTCAAAGTAAAGCCACTGCTCCTCCACATCGAGAGGAGCCAGATGAGGCGGTTCGGGCATCTGGTCAGGATGCCACCCGAACGCCTCCCTAGGGAGGTGTTTAGGGCACGTCCAACCGGTAGGAGGCCACGGGGAAGACCCAGGACACGTTGGGAAGTCTATGTCTCCCGGCTGGCCTGGGAACGCCTTGGGATCCCCCGGGAAGAGCTAGACGAAGTGGCTGGGGAGAGGGAAGTCTGGGTTTCCCTGCTTAGGCTGTTGCGCCCGCGACCCGACCTCGGACAAGCGGAAGATGATGGATGGATCGATGGATATATATATATATATATATGTATATATAATAGGTGTGCACAAAAAAATCATGTGTTTGATCAATGTTTATTATATGATAGTAAATGTAGACTTTCTTGAATCGAAAATCCTGAGTTTTCTAAATTGCTTTGGTTTAAAAAAGGAATAAAACAAGTTGGCCGATTTCCATCTATCTATCTATCTATCTATCTATCTCGTAAAACAAAATCCATCTATTTACAAATATGGACAGTCGTGCCACTGTCCCCTTCTGATGACGTCACTTGTGTTTGTGTCTTCAAGTTTGAGCGCGCGTTTGCCGCCCAGCTGAAATCAACGCAAGTGTTGCTTTCGAAGTTTCCTTTAAGGATGGAAGCTGACGCCTTGGTTACCAGTTGGATGGTTATGTATGAGGACGAGTCTGTGGATATTCGCTACAAAAACGGGGCACGATTACAACTTTCGCCGTGCGGTAGCGAGTTTATGCTAGTGAAAGGCTCAGAACCTTCTGGACACCCTCTTCAAAACCCCGCGAGAGTTCGACAAAAAACCAGGTTCACCATCAGCGCCTACAAAGTAAAAGCTCCTTTTAGAAATGATAACTGTAATAAATGACATCGGTCCTTAAAATGTTGTCATCCATAGGAGCAGATCATCGCTGCACTGGCGTTCAGGAATAAGTATGCCAGTCGACCATATCTTCCAGAGGAGCTCATTCCTGTCGGTCAAAAACAGGTACAATGACTGTGTCCAATTAATCATTTTTAATTTTTTTTTTTAATTGAATAACACACATTCCTTTATAATTCACACAAAAGCCAGGACACTTTCTCATAAAAGACAAGCAAAAACAGAGAGTAATAATTAGGGCTGTGAATCTTTGGGTGTCCCACGATTCGATTCTATATCGATTCTTGGGGTAACGAATCGATTCGATAATACATCGATTTTTTTCGATTCGATTCTCGATTCAAAAACGATATTTTTCCGATTCAAAACGATTCTGTATTCATTCAATACAAAGTATTTCAGTAGGATCTACCCCAGTCTGCTGACATGCAAGCAGAGTAGTAGATTTAAAAAAAAAGCTTTTATAATTGTAAAGGACAATGTTTTATCAACTGATTGCAATAATGTAAATTTGTTTTAACTATTAAACGAACCAAAAATATCACTTATTTTATCTTTGTGAAAATATTGGACAGTGTGTTGTCAAGCTTATGAGATGCGATGCAAGTGTAAGCCACTGTGACACTATTGTTCTTTTTTTTTATTTTTATAAATGTCTAATGATAATGTCAATGAGGGATTTTTAATCACTGCTATGCTGAAATTATAACTAATATTGATACTGTTGTTGATAATATTAATTTTTGTTTCACTACTTTTGGTTTGTTCTGTGTCGTGTTTTTGTCTTCTCAATTGCTCTGTTTATTGCAGTTCTGAGTGTTGCTGGGTCAGGTGTGGTTTTGTAATTGGATTGCATTGTTATGTTATTGCTGTGTATTGTTTTGTTGGATTGATAAATAAAAAAATAAATAGATTTTTTAAAAATGGGAATCGATTCTGAATCGCATAACGTATTCGATTTGATTTGTATTCGAATCGATTTTTTCCCACACCCCTAGTAATAATACAAAAAAAAAAACAAAGGGCTAGCTAAATCACTTTAAAGGCCGACTGCAATGACATTTTCTTATTTAAACGGCGATAGCAGGTCCATTCTATGTGTCATACTTGATTATTTCGCGATATTGCCATATTTTTGCTGAAAGGATTTAGTAGAGACCATCGACGATAAAGTTCTCAACTTTTGGTCGCTATTAAAAACCCTTGCCTTTACCGGAAGATGTGCGCGTGACGTCACTGGTTGTAGGGCTCCTCACATCCTCATATCGTTTACAATGTGAGCCAGCAGCAACTAGAGTTTTTCGGACCGAGAAAGCCACAATTTCCCCATTAATTTGAGCAAGGGTGAATGATTCGTGGATGAGGAAATTTTAAAAGTGACGGACTAGAAAAAAAAAAAAGGCGATTGCATTGGGAGCGATTCAGATGTTTTTAGACACATTTACAAGGATAATTCTGGGAAATCCCTTATCTTTCTATTGTGTTGCTAGTGTTTTTAGTGAGTTAAGTAAAGTAGTATCTGATAGTCGGAGGGGTGTGTGCACGGGTGTCTTGTTGTCAGTCTCTGAGGGAATTAGTCACGGCAGCTGCAGCACGACAGAAGCTCCGCTGATCTACGGAAAGAGGCGACTTATTTCCAAAATTTTCTCACCGAAAACTGCCGGTCGACATGTAGTCGGGATCCATGTTCGCTTGACCGCTCTGATCCATAGTAAAACTTCACCTCCGGGAATTTTAAACAAGGAAACACCGTGTGTTTGTGTGGCTAAAGGCTAAAGCTTCCCACCTTCATCTTTTTACTTTGACTTCTCCATTATTGATTAAACAAATTTCAAAAGATTCAGCAACACAGATGTCCAGAATACTGTGTAATTGCGCGATGAAAAGAGACGACGTTTAACCGCAAGTGGTGCTGCGCTAATATGTCCCCTCCAACAGAGACGTCACGCGCACGCGTCATCATTCCGCAACTTTTTCAACAAGAAACTCCGCGGGAAATTTAAAATTGTAATTAAGTAAACTAAACCGGCCGTATTGGCATGTGTTGCAATGTTAATATTTCATCATTGATATATAAACTATCAAACTGTGTGGTCGGTAGTAGTGGGTTTCAGTAGGCCTTTAAATGTTTTTTAACAAATATATCAATTTAAAGGGCTTTTGTACTCTTATTCATTCTCCAAGATTTGATTGATACAGACGGCGTGGCGCAGTTGGGAGAGTGGCTGTGCCAGCAACCTTCGGGTTCCTGGTTCAATCCCCACCTTCTACCATCCTAGTCACATCCGTTGTGTCCTTGAGCAAGACACTTCACCCTTGCTCCTGATGGGTCCTGGTTAGCGCCTTGCATGGCAGCTCCCGCCATCAGTGTGTGAATGGGTGAATGTGGAAATAGTGTCAAAGCGCTTTGAGTTCCTTAAAAAGTTACAAAAGCGCTATATAAGTATAACCCATTTACCATTTGATAATTGTATCCCATTAAGCCAATTAGAAAATGTAGGCCATACTTTCATAAATTGACATTTAATGTAGTAAACATTTTGCCTGGATTATAATAATGTATAATAGCATTTCTATGTTACAGACGTTTATAAAAATACAAAATTTGATCTCTTCTATAAAAAATATAAAAATACCAAATTTGATCTCTTCTATAAAGAATGGGGATATTTCCACACCCTTGGTTCTCAGCCAATCTCTAATCTCCTCCCAAAAGACATGTACACTGTCACATTCCACAAACAGATTATTGACATCCTATACAGCAGTGGTTCTCAAATGGGGGTACGCGTACCCCTGGGGGTACTTGAAGGAATGCCAAGGGGTACGTGAGATTTTTTTAAAATATTCTAAATATAGCAACAATTCAAAAATCCTTTATAAATTTATTTATCGAATAATACTTCAACAAAATAGGAATGCAAGTTCATAAACTGTGAAAAGAAATGCAACAATGCAATATTCAGTGTTGACAGCTAGATTTTTTGTGGACATGTTCCATAAATATTGATGTTAAAGATCTCTCTTTTTGTGAAGAAATTCATGAATCCAGATGGATCTCTATTACAATCCCCAAAGAGGGCACTCTAAGTTGATGATTACTTCTATGTGTAGAAATCGTTATAATTGAATCACTTGTTTATTTTTCAACAAGTTTTTAGTTACTTTTATACCTTTTTTTTCCAAATATTTCAAGAAAGACCACTACGAATGAGCAATATTTTTGCACTGTTATACAATTCAATAAATCAAAAACTGATGACATAGTGCTGTATTTTACTTCTTTATCTCTTTTTTTTCAACCAAAAATATTTTGCTCTGAATAGGGGGTACTTGAATTAAAAAAATGTTCACAGGGGGTCCATCACTGAAAAAAGGTTGAGAGCCACTGCTCTACAGCTCCACATATATAACAGCCGTCACCCTCCATGTTAAATTTAGGTTTCAAAAAATAATTTGAAGGGTATATTCCATTAATTTTTAAAAATTGTATTTCTTTAATTTTGGGAAGAATTGGGTATGTAATATATACTGTCCTTATTGTGTCCAATTAATCATGTCAGCCTTACTATTTATGCTTTTTGTTAGCTGATTCCAATCCAGTATTTTTTTTACCTTCACAGCCATTGCTTAGTATTAACCTGGATGTGCAGTGGCCCAGCTGGTCCTCCTGTAATGCTGAGTTTGGGCCTGGTGGCGAGACCACCATTAGGTCAGAGGACAAACAAGCTGTGTTGATGCTGTCACCATCAGGGGAAGAGTTCTTTGTGAAGTTTGCATCCAGGTTCAGCTTACCTTTCCATCAGCAAGCACAGCGCCTTCCAGACTTCAAAGATCTGAGCAGCAACTCTAAATGCAACCCTGATAGTCGACGGAGCAGCTTGGCCCATTTAAATATGGACTGCCCCAGGGATGACACCCCAGAGGTTCATTGTGAGAAAGGAAACCGAAAGGATGAGTCATTTCAGGCGAGGTCATGTTCTCCTCGAATGATTACTACTGAGTTTAAGGTGAGGTGGTTACTCATTCCAAATAAGTTACCTTTTTATTGTTTGTGACTGCAGCATCTACATTTATATCCAGAATGAGCAGTAAGGATGTTTCCTTTGTATCTTAGTCCGGTACCATAGATAGAGAATTTAATACAAATACATTATATTTTTGAAACTCTGTCATTGTTGAAAACAACTTTTTTAGTTAAATACAGTCATGGTCAAAAGTTTACATACACTTGTAAAGAACATGATGTCATGGCTGTCTTGAGTTTCAAATAATTTCGACAACTTTGATCTTTTTTGTGATATGAGTGATTGGAGCACACACTTGTTGGTCACAGAAAATATTCATGAAGTTTGGTTCTTTTATGAATTTATTATGGGTCTACTGAAAATGTGACCAAATTTGCTGGGTCAAAAGTATACATACAGCAATGTTAATATTTGGTTACATCTCCCTTGGCAAGTTTCACTGCAATAAGGCACTTATAGCAGCCACCCACAAGCTTCTGGCAAGCTTATCATTTAATTTTTGACCACTCCTCTTGACAAAAACGGTGCAGTTCAACTAAATTAGTTGGTTTTCTGACATTGACTTGTTTCTTCAACATTGTCCACATGTTTAAGTCAGGACTTTGGGAAGGCCTTTCTAAAACCTTAATTCTAGCCCGATTTAGCCATTCCTTTACCACTTTTGACATGTGTTTGGGGTCATTGTCCTGTTGGAACACCCAACTGCGCCCAAGACCCAACCTTCGGGCTGATGATTTTAGGTTGTCCTGAAGAATTTGGAGGTAATCCTCCTTTTTAATTGTCCCATTTAGTCTCTGTAAAGCACCAGTTCCATTGGCAACAAAACAGGCCCAGAGCATATTAGTACCACCACCATGCTTGACGGTAGGGATAGTGTTCCTGCGATTAAAGGCCTCACCTTTCCTCCTCCAAACATATGGCTGGGTATTGTGGCCAAACAGCTCAATTTTTGTTTCATCTGCCATCGCTTGGACTAAGATAAGACCTTCTGGAGGAAAGTTCTGTGGTCAGATGAAACAAAATGTTGCTGTTTGGCCACAATACCCAGCAATATGTTTGGAGGAGAAAAGGTGAGGCCTTTAATCCCAGGAACGCCAGGCCTACCGTCAAGCATGGTGGTGGTAGTATTATGGTCTGGGCCTGTTTTGCTGCCAATGGACTGGTGCTCTACACAATAAATGGGACAATGAAAAAGGAGGATTACCTAAAATCATCATCCTGATGGCCGCCTTAACAACAATGCGCTGCGGGAAACCCTGTATGTTATATTTACAGAATAATATAGAATTACAAATGAATCACACTTAATAGGTTTCAAAATGTGTTTAAAAACATTATGAATGAATATACAGTAAAACTGATTTATGAACTGCCAGCCTTCCGCCCGATTGTAGCTGAGATAGGCGCCAGCGCCCCCCGCGACCCCGAAAGGGAATAAGCGGTAGAAAATGGATGGATGGATGGATTTGGACAAACTGTTTTATATCAATGTTTTGTACTGTTTTTTTTTCTAATGTATGGAGGAAAAATAATAATATAAAGTAATACAATAAAATGATAATTCATGTTACACTTTTTCATTCAAAGTTGTTTGTACAATATGTACACAAAGTTGTTTATTGATGTGTGTATCATGATTTGACATTATTTAGACCAGGTTTCACCAAGATCTATGCCAAATTTTCACATTTGGCACTAGTAAGTGGAATTAAACATGTCAAATTCTAGCGTATTTAGACTCTTCTCCATCTGTAAAAAAAAACTCATCAGAATGGCTGAGTGTCCAAATATCCTTTTAATTTTTCAGTATGTGGCTCTTGGTGGAAAACTTATTCTACAGTATGTACTACATACCCATCTTGCGCTATTTAGGTCCCAGATTCAGAACTGTTTACTTGCTGATTTCAAAGTGGACACATGTTTTTGTGCTGTGTGAGGTATTGGAGTACAGCTCTGATACTGTGGCTTGTCTTTTCAGCCAGAAGAGAAGTACAGATGTGTCACAGTGGTCCAGCATCACTCCTGCCATGCAGTTGCACCTGCTTGGCACTATCCTCTCTCCTTGGCCCGCCGTCACCAGACAGTCCGTCTCTCCAACCCTGCTGTTGGTGCAGCAGAAGGAAGCAGACATGCAAATCACGCTGATGACATTCCGAACAAATCCAACTTGGAAAGTGACACCAAGTCTCTCCTTCCTCCAACTCTGCCTCTTTCCTGTCCATCCCCTCACTGGCACAGGTTTACTGTTGGGTGTCTTGAGTTTTGAATATTAATTGATCTCGTCTTTTATTAACTTGGGCATCTCTTTTTAAGCTGGCGATTTCAAGACCCAGTGGCCGAAAAAGAAGAAACCGATCAGCACTATCCCACAGAGCTGGTGAAAGTTATGTGGCTTCAAGGCGTGACCTACAGGTGCTCAGGAATTTTAAAGTTGCTAAAGCAAATGAAATGCTTTGCATGTGCTTTAAAATAACCAGACTACTGTACTATTTTATTATGTTAAGTCTCAAAGGGGAACTGCACTTTTTAGCCTTCCTCTTGTGTTAGCTTTCTGTTACCATCTCTTATGTTAACAAGTCGATTTTGACCCATGTCTTAAATCAACTGTAAAAATACACTAAAAACTATTATCTATCATCCAATTTGTTTCTCATCTCTTGGTTACCTTGTTAGGTTTCCTTATACATGAAAATATTGTTTTTTATATTTATAGTGTGGGCCATTGGGCCTTTTTTTTTGTCAGTACACCCCTCGATTTCAATTTAAAAAATGGTAAAATGAACCTCAAGAGAATAGTATAAATGAATTAAAAGGTTGTTTTGTTACCTGATTATTGCTAAGGGGTATTAGAACACATCTCTTAAATAAATGTGTTTTATGTTATTTTTTTCTTTTTAATAATTTTATATGGAATTGACCTCTCATGTCTGAACAAGCCTGTCTTTGTTTGTTTTTGACTGGATAACAAGGTAAAAGAGAAATCTCACATGATTGGGAGAAGAGCTGGCTGTCTATATGTTCAGTTTTGGCTCTAATTGCTTGATAATCGTATTTTTATAACTGGGTCGAAACCGAGCCTAACAACACCAAGGTGATAATTTCAACCAAAGCCATTTAGAATTTAGTGAAAGACAAAAAAAAGTTGTATTTTATTGAAACAGAAGTTCTTGACAAAGTCAAAAAGCCTTGATGCAAAAAAATAAATATATTTGGTTCTTTTATTCATTTAAAAACCAAAATGGGTCGGTGCCGACCCTAACACAAAACGAAGGTCAAAAATATTGCTTATCGTTCACAATTGTTATGAAAGACAAGATGATGGATGTTTTTATTAATATTAATTTTAAATATTAAATAAATGGGATCGAAACTTTGCTTACAATGGAGCCTATTGTAGCTGCTCTATTCTGCCAATAACATCCTTTAAAAAACTTCCAAACACCTCCATTAAGTTTTTATATAACTACTGTAAGTATTTCTGTAATGTAGTAAAAGGAACATTTATAATAACATTTCATATTTATGTACTTTGCTCATTTTGAGTAACGCGCTGCATTAATTTTTGCTTTTTTTCCCCTAACATCACTGACTATTACTCACTCCAGACTTCATGAGAGCCAACAAATATAATAAAACATCACTTACACTGCAATGTCTACTGTCATTAGGATGCCGACTGCTGGGATGTCCATATATTCCCATTTAAATGAAGAATGACTCATAATCCTCGCAAAGAAAATTTGGGTGGAATTAAGCGTCTTTTCCTGTGTTTCTCGCGATTTCTGGGTGTAAATTGGCTCTCAAAGTGTACTAACTTGTTGGAATACGTCCTCATACTTCTACTATCTGGGTGAGAGGCATGATTTATGATCTACAACAAAGTTTGATGAGCAAGGAAACGAGGAAGCAGCTGGTCAGTCGATCATGTCAACATTGGCACGCAAGCTCGCGATCACAGCACAGCTATAAATAGATTCCTGAATACTTGGTTTATTAATATTCAAGTCACAAAATGTAAATTGAGTATTGTTGGCGGTTTTTAAATGTTTTTTTATTGGGTTGTATAGGTGGAATAAAGGACCTCCCAGACTTTTATTTACGTGCGAGAATGCATTAAAAAATTGCATCTGTCGTCATGTATTCTATAACGATTGTGAACGATAGGCAACATTCCCAAAAATATGTCTCTTGTTGACCAAATTATACACAACTGTGTTTCCTTGAAAGTGGTTTAAAAGCGTGAGTTTAATTGAACTGATGCTATAGTTTGTTTATTGTCATGTAAACATGTACAGTAGTCCCTCATGTATCGCTGTTAATTGGTTCCTGTTTCCGCGATGCAGGAATTATTAAAGCGGTCGTATCAAGATTTTTTTTCTGCATTCAAAACACATACTTGTGGTCTACATATCCTGTAATGTTCTTTGGTCAAAATGTGGCATAGATTATGATTTACAGACTGTTATTTCCAGCCACTTTCTGACCGTCTCTTCAGGGGGCACCGTTTTGTGGGCGGTCTTATTTACATGCCTCCATTTCGACTAAGTCTTCTCCCCGCCCTCTTTTTTTATAGCGTTTCCATAGCGAGTCTACTGATAGATATAAGTGAAATCTATACACTACTTTGTGCATGTATGAGCCAGTCTGCCCCACAACAAGAGGATAGCGTAAAAAAAGAGTTTATTGACTACAGCGCGGGCTATGATGGCGGATTCACGCAAGGCACTCTTGGTACATTCATATGATATATGAATAATTTGCTTACGGTTTTCCAAATTTGTGACGTCACCTATTGTGCAAATGTGGGGCTTTTTTTTTAGTATTCGGAGGTAGAACCTGGCGGAGGTCTGCGCTCTCCGAGTGCTTTTCTAGTTATTTGCTGTATTGCTATTGATATGGAAAAACAAACGCATCTCTATTTTCTCTGAGGCCCTCAAACACACACCCTTGTCAGTTACTGCATGCTAATTTGCTTAAATGTCTCTTGTGTAGGATACTGGGCAAAGATATCTCCATCATAGAGATCTCGCCTGGTGATGGATCTATCATTCGGTCTGATGGAGTCTCCTGTATGTACTTCACTCATTACAAGCCGGAGTGGCATTCGACACAGGCAAATGTCAGCCTACCATTAATCTATCATACATTTACGCTGTTTATTTACATGGTGTATCTGCATGGTTTTTCAACCCCATTTTATTTCCTCCTCAAAGGTCAAAGAGGTGACATATCACCTTAACAGCCTCCCACCTGACAGACCCAGACAGTTGTATTCAGTTTGCTCCATCGTGGATCGTGCAAGCAGGTAAGCTTCCGCATGAATTAATGGTGCTGCATTGATTCCAAACACTTCTACTTTCACAAGGATTCTTGCAAGCTACAACGAGGCTAAAACATCACTGAGGCTACGTGTCACACCCAGCTGCTTGCTGCAGGTTGAGACATTGATGCTCGTTAGAAGTTACACACACCTTTGTAAATTCATGTTGCTTTGTTTATAGTTGAGTGACTTCTCCAAACCAACAATGCTTGAAACAAATGATTCACCTGTGAGCTATCATAAGACTGATACAGATACGCAAGAAAGTCGGTGAGTAGATTTTCTTACAGTATCACTAAGTCAAATTATGCCTTAAATTTTATTGTTAATTGAGTTGCTTCTTTACACTCACCTCAGGCAAGAACTTGAAAAGATAAAACGAGTCAACTGTATCCTTCAGCAATTAAATAATGGTGGAAGAAGCCACCGGCATACTGCATCTTTTGTTTTTATCTGTGTGTGATCCCAACTTCATAAGATAGAAATTATATACTTTAACACAGTGGGCTCAGTTAGGATTGAAAACAGCAACTTGCCTGGAAGAAAGGAGAAAAGACTCACCCAAAATGGTTCGCCTGAAATCACCTCTGAATCGGTCGACGTCGCTAAAGCTCTTCAGATGATATCCAAAGCCATACAGGATATCGATGCTCTCATAACTGTAACAAAACAAAATTGAAAGTGCATGACGTTTGAGTCTTGGGACTTAAAAGGCCTACTGAAACTCACTACTACCCACCACGCAGTCTGATAGTTTATATATCGACACATGCCAATACGGCCTTATTAGTTTACTAAATTCGTCTTGAAAACGTCGTGTAATGATGACGTGTACGCAAAACGTCACGGGTTTTAAGGAAACATGAGCGCTGCACACACACACAGCTAAAAGTCGTCTGCTTTAACGGCATAATTACACAGTATTTTGGACATCTGTGTTGCTGAATATTTTGCAATTTGTTCAATTAATATTGGAGAAGTCACAGTAGAAAGATGGAGTTGGGAAGCTTTAGCCTTTAGCCACACAAACACACGGTGATTCCTTGTTTAAAATTCCCAGAGGTCAAACTTTCCTATGGATCAGAGCGCGTTCAAGCCAACATGAATCACGTCGGAATGTCAACCAGCAGGTTTCGGTGAGAAAATTGGTGTAAAAAGTCCCTTCTTACCGGAGAAAAGCTGAGCTTGTGCCGTCCATAAAGCTGCCGTCGACTCCCCTGAGACATTGGCGTCAAGACACCCGTGGACGTACACCTCCGACTATCAGGTACTATTTAACTCACTAAAACACTAGCAACACAATAGAAAGATGAGGGATTTCCCAGAATTATCCTAGTAAATGTCTCTAAAAACATCGGAATCCGTCCCAATGCAATCGCGTTTTTTTTTTAAACTTATTTTTTTTAATCTTTTTTTTTTCTAGTCCGTCGCTATCAATATCCTCAAACACGAATCTTTCATCCTCGCTCAAATTAATGGGAAAATTGTCATTTTCTCAGTCCGAATAGCACTTTTTGTTGAAGGCTCCCATTAAAAACAATGTGAATATGTGAGGAGCCCTCACACGTGTGACGTCATCGTCTGCGACTTCCGGTAGAGACAGGGCATTTCTCTTAACACCGAAAATTGCGAACATTATCGTGGATGTTCTCTACTAAATCCTTTCAGCAAAAATATGGCAATATCGCGAAACGATCAAGTATGACACATAGAATGGACCTGCTATCCCCGTTTAAATAGGAAAATCTCATTTCAGTAGGCCTTTAAAGATATATATTTATTGGTTCAAGTGACCTAAATAAATACATTATGATGTATTTGTTGCCATTGGCCTGCTTTGGCCCCATTGTATGATGTTTACATTTATCATGTGATTACCAAACTTTGTATTTATTATTTAATGATTTAGTTTTTATCTTAATAAAATTATGCAAAAAGCTCTCTGTTGATTTTATTGATTTATCTGATTGTCTTTCCGCACACTAATTTTACACAACATCAAATGACGAAACAGTTGATCATCATACAGCATTTCTATAATCTGATCATCATATTCATACAACCAAACTTCTTATGAGTGGCTTGATTATTAAAAACATTTGTAAATGTTCTCATAGGATTATATTTACTATTATGGTTTAGTGGTTGATATTATTTTGATCTATTAAGTGTGTGACACAAATAAATAAAAAATGAACAAATAATGGAATCTACTTTAATCTATTTAGAATTCCATCCATCCATCTTCTTCCGCTTATCCTGGGTCGGGTCGCGGGGGCAGCAGCCTAAGCAGGGAAGCCCAGACTTCCCTCTCCCCAGCCACTTCATCCAGCTTCTCCCGGGGGATCCCGATGCATTACCAGGCCAGCCGGGAGACATATTCTTCCCAACGTGTCCTGGATCTTCCCTGTGGCCTCCTACCTATTTAGAATTGTGTTCAGTAAAACTATCTGATGAGTTGAATTTTTTACTTGGGGAAATAATAAGCTGTCAAAATATAACAACACTAGAATTTAGGAAAAATACTAAAAACTAGTGAAAGGAACTAGCTGCATTGACAGATCATTTTACTTGCTTGATAAGACATCCTAAATTAAGATTTGTACATCTAGAAATTAGCATGACTTTTAAGATAGAAATATGTATTTTATTCTGAAAACAAGTCAATTGTATTTATGAAGCGCTTTTCACAGATAGAAATTACAAAGCGCAGTAGGTGAATTAAAACAACTTAAATTAAAACAAAAGGGGCAACATCATAAAATGGAATTTTAAAAAAAGTTAAAAAGTCCAACTTGCAATTCTTAAATAAAGCATCCTCGAGGTATTGCCGAATCTTTAAACATGATTTTCTATGTGGGGGTTAGGGGCAACCAAATGATCCTACTTGAATATTTATTTTCTCAATTTTAACATTTTAACTAAAAGTAAGATTAGTCAAAGACTAAAAATAAGGAAATAGCTCTTAAAATTAGGGAAATTTGTAGAAAAAAATTGAAATATCTGCAAGTGGCAAATAATTTGCAATGTATATAACGAGTTGATGTGCTACTCTGAGAATTTAGCATGACTTTTAAGATAAAAATACGTATTTATTCTAAAAATAAGTAAATTGTACTTATAGAGCGCTTTTCACATGTAGAAATTACAAAGCGCTGTACAAAACATAAGTGAATTAAAACATCTATTGAATTAAAACAAAAGGGGCAACATTGTAAAACGGAATTTAAAAAATTTTAAAAAGTCCAAGCATTATTCAACTTGCAATTCTTAAATTAAGCATCCTTGAGATATTGCCGAATCTTAAAACATGATTTTCTATGTGGGGGTTAAGAGGAACCAAATGATCCCATTTGAATATTTATTTTCTTAATTTTAACATTTTAACTAAAAGTAAGATTTGGCAAAGACTAAAAATAAGGAAATAGCTCTTAAAATTAGGGAAATTTCTAGAAAAAAAAAGAAACATCTACAAGTGGCAAATAATTTGCAGTGTATATAAGGAGTTGATGTGCTACTCTGAGAATTTAGTGTGTCTTAAGATCGAAATACATATTTTATTCAGAAAACAAGTAAATTGTACTTATGAAATGCTTTTCATATATAGAAATTACAAAGCGCTGTACAAAACATAAGTGAATTAAAACAAAAGCGGCAACATCTTAAAAAGGAATTTAAAAAAAGTTAAAAAGTCCAAGCATTATTCAACTTGCAATTCTTAAATTAAGCGTCCCCGAGATATTGCTGAATCTTTAAACATGATTTTCTATGTGGGGGTTAGGGGGATCCAAATGATCCTATTTGAATGTGTATTTTCTCAATTTTAACATTTTAACTAAAAGTAAGATTAGTCAAAGACTAAAAATAAGGAAATAGCTCTTAAAATTTGGAAAATTTGTAGAAAAAATTTGAAATATCTGCAAGTGGCAAATAATTTGCAGTGTATATAACGAGTTGATGTGCTACTCTGAAAATTTAGCATGACTTTTAAGATAAAAATACGTCTTTATTCTGAAAATAAGTAAATTGTACTTATAGAGCACTTTTCACATGTAGAAATTACAAAGCGCTGTACAAAACATAAGTGAATTAAAACAACTATTGAATTAAAACAAAAGGGGCAACATCGTAAAACGGAATTTAAAAAATGTTAAAAAGTCCAAGCATTATTCAACTTGCAATTCTTGAATTAAGCATCCTTGAGATATTGCCGAATCTTAAAACATGATTTTCTATGTGGGGGTTAGGGAGAACCAAATGATCCTATTTGAATATTTATTTTCTCAATTTTAACATTTTAACATATACATGATAATGATAGGGCAGGGGATTAGTGCGTCTGCCTCACAATACGAAGGTCCTGAGTAGTCCTGGGTTCAATCCCAGGCTCGGGATCTTTCTGCGTGGAGTTTGCATGTTCTCCCTGTGACTGCGTGGGTTCTCTCCGGGTACGGCCGGCTTCCTCACACCTCCAAAGACATTCACCTGGGGATAGGTTGATTGGCAACACAAAATTGGCCCTAGTGTGTGAATGTTGTCTATCTGTGTTTGCCCTGCGATGAGGTGGCGACTTGTCCAGGGTGTACACTGCCTTCCGCCCGATTGTAGCTGGGATAGGCGCCAGCGCCCCCCGTGACCCCAAAAGGGATTAAGCGGTAGAAAATGGATGAATGGATGGATAACAGGTGTAGGGAACCTATGGCTCTAGAGCCATAGATGACTGCATCTGGCTCTCAGATAAATCTTAGCTGACAATGCTTAACACGATAAGTAATGAATAATTCCGCTGGTAATCACGGTGTTAAAAATAACGTTCAAATTATAAAACATTCTCATGCATTTTAATCCAACCATCCGTTTTCTACCACACCTGTTCAAGATGTCGCATTAATGGTAAGAAGTATTATATTTATTGTTGATTAACTATAGAATAACAATGTTATTGAAAAAAATAAGAGACTTATTATACTCTAAAAATGTTGGTCTTACTTAAAAATTAACGCATTTAGTTGTATTCAATGTTAAAAAATATTATGTGGCTCTCATGGAAATACATTTTGAAATATTTGGCTTTCATGGCTCTCTCAGCCAAAAAGGTTCCCGACCCCTGGTATATAACGACTTGATGTGCTACTCTGAGGTGGAGGGTACGATCAACCGTGTGTCACGCCTATGGTTCATGTTTTGTTTTGGTCATGCTATGTTTAGTTTTTTGGACATTTAGTTCTGTTTTGCATTTCCTTGTTTATTTTGTTACCATGCCAATTGATTTAGTTTCCATCTGTCATGTCTGATCATGAGTTTTGAATGGCTATACTACCCTGAGCATCCCCAATCCCATCTGTTCTCAAAGCTAAGCAGTTCCTGGCCTGGTTAGTACTTGGATGGGAGACTGCCTAGGAATACCAGGTGCTTATGATCTTTGGACTCTAACTTCCTTTTTTTTCACTCCCCGTTTTGTTATCATGAGGACCAATCAGTTCACCTGTCTTGTCTCACACCTGTTTTCACTTATCATGTTTATTATTTAAGCCACAGTTACCAGGTAGTCAGTCTGGCAACATCACCTCATTCACGACCTCGATTATCTGCTTCATGCCTTGCTATGCTGTTCATTTTGTCCACGTAAGTTTTTTTCATTCATGTCATAGCACAAGTGTTTTGTTTCATGTTTATAGTTTATAGCCCTTGTGCTGGTCTTTTGTTTCATAGCCCAAGTTTTGTACCTCCATTGTGAGCGCTTTTGGTTTGTTCCTGTTTTTAGTTTATGAGTAAATAAATTAAATATGTACCTACCTTCACGCCGTTTCCACTCCATTCGCTTCGCACCTTGGGAAAACAACCCAAGACCAAGTCCAAGCCTGACACCGTGATGAAGACGTTGTTCTTTCCTCCCAAACTGCCACTGGGTCGGATTTCACATCGGCCGTCTCGATAATGTTTCAACGGAGATCATCGTCATCATTTTATTTTATGCCTTTCATGAAAATGCATATTTACAAGCCACGTACAATTGACATTCATTGTTTTTTTTGTTAGTTTTTTGTTTCTTATACATTTCCATGACCAGAAAGAAGCAGATGGAAGAATAATATTCTTATATTTATCTGCCCCTTTTTAACACAAATTACAGTATTTTAGATGACTTCATTACTGTTCCCTCCACCAACACCCAAACTCCAACATACTTTTACATTTTCCTATAAGCATTTTTTCACAATGACACGTCCAATCTAAATCAAAACTCAGTTTGATATAATTCCAGTATTCTCTTTTTAAAACTCTTTTTAAATACAAATATATTCTTACAGCTTTTTAAGTCTTTGTTTAGAGAATTCCATGCTTTCACACCAACAACAGACAAGCACATTTGTTTCAAATTTGTTCGCACTCTTGGATGTTTAGAGTCATACGGCCTTCTGCGGTTCTCATCTTCAGATGTGAACTCAAATAACTTTTGTATGTCCTTCGGAAGAACTTTATTTCTCGCTTTGAACATCATTAATAGAGTATTTAATTCTACAATGTCTTTTAGTTTTATTAATCCTGACCTAATGAAGAGTGTATTTGTGTGGTCTCTATATCCTACTTTAAAAATGATTCGAATTGCTCTTTTCTGTGAAAGAAATAAAGGCATCATGTTGCTATGATATGTATTTCCCCATATTTCTGCACAATAATTGAAATAAGCTACAATAATTGAGCAATATATTATTCTCATTGTGTTGTATGGAAAAATATATTTAACCTTGTTCAAAATAAATAAGCTTTTAGATACCTTATTTTTCACATGCATTATATGAGCTTTCCATGTCAAATTTTCATCTAAGTCATGGGTGTCAAACTCTGGCCCGTGGGCCAAATTTGGCCCGCCGTTTAATTTAATCTGATCCTTGAGGCAATATCAAATTAACATTAGAGCTGGCCCGCCGGTAACACCACATTCACTGCTAATACTCATACTTGCCAACCCTCCTGATTTTCCCGGGAGACTCCTGAAGTTTAGTGCCCTTCCCGAAAATCTCCCTGGGCAACCATTCTCCCGATTTCCACCTGGACAACAATATTGGGAGCGTGCCTTAAAGGCACTGTCCTCTACAACATGCCGTCATGTCCTCTTTTCCTCCATATACACAGCGTGCTGGCCTAGTCACATAATATATGCGGCTTTCACACATACTTGGTCAACAGCCATACAGGTCACACTGAGGGTGGCCGTATAAACACCTTCAACCTTGTTACAAATATGTGCCACACTGTGAACCCACACCAAACAAGAATGACAAAACACATTTCGGGAAACACCCGCACCGTAACACAACATAAACACAACAGAACAAATACCCAGGACCCCTTGCAGCACTAACTCTTCCGGAACGCTACAATACACACCCCCTGCTACCACCAAACCCCGCCCACCTAATTTTCATTTTACTTTCTCTTTCTGTGTGGAGTTTGCATGTTCTCCCCGTGAATGCGTGGGTTCCCTCCGGGTACTCCGGCTTCCTCCCACTTCCAAAGACATGCACCTGGGGATAGGTTGATTGGCAACACTAAATTGGCCCTAGTGTGTGAATGTGAGTGTGAATGTTGTCTGTCTATCTGTGTTGGCCCTGCGATGAGGTGCCCCGCCCACCTAATTTTCATTTTACTTTCTCTTTCTGTGTGGAGTTTGCATGTTCTCCCCGTGAATGCGTGGGTTCCCTCCGGGTACTCCGGCTTCCTCCCACTTCCAAAGACATGCACCTGGGGATAGGTTGATTGGCAACACTAAATTGGCCCTAGTGTGTGAATGTTGTCTGTCTATCTGTGTTGGCCCTGCGATGAGGTGGCGACTTGTCCAGGGTGTACCCTGCCTTCCGCCCGATTGTAGCTGAGATAGGCGCCAGCGCCCCCCGCGACCCCGAAAGGGAATAAGCGGTAGAAAATGGATGGATGGATGGATGGACTTTCGAATGTATTAGCCTGCGGAAAAAGTTAATGTTGCCGCAAATAGAAAAGAGGCATTCATTTTTTAAATTACGTTTTATTTAATATACCACTGATGTTTTTTCGTTTGTTTTTTGAAAGTTGATTTTGCACTATTACATTATGTAAGCTCTGCCTGTTCCATGGGAGGAAGCCCGAGTACCCAGAGGGAACCCACACAGTCACGGGGAGAACATGCAAACTCCACACAGAAAGATCCCGAGCCCGGGATTGAACCCAAGATTACTCAGGACCTTCGTATTGTGAGGCAGATGCACTAACCCCTGTCCACCGTGCTGCCCTATCTAAGCCTTTCTTGTTCAATATTCATTGCAAAACTTGTTTGGGTCCCTATTAAAATGTTAATTTGTTCAATTTCGGCCCGCAGCTTTGCTCAGTTTTAAATTTTGGCCCACTCTGTATTTGAGTTTGACACCCCTGATCTAAGTCGTGACAACCACCCTCGTTTGGTTTGTTCTCTCGCGAGAAGCCACGAAGTTTCCGGTGTTGTGGATGTTCCTGGAAACATGGCGGCCAGCTTCCGCGGCCGCCCGATCCGGAGTCTTCGGATGCGAGGTAAGCGTGAAATAGCCGCCTCGGTGCTGTGGTTCTTATCGCCACATTGCAAACATAGCGTTTCCCGGTCACATGATGACCTCGCCGTCTTCACCCTCCATGCCCGCCGTGTGTGTTTTTGACAGGTCGGAATGACAGCGGGGAGGAGAACGTACCGCTGGATCTGAGCAGAGGTAATAAGGCTTCTTCACATCACACTGAAAGCGATTATTCTTCAATATGGATGGAGACATTTCCCCCCTCAAATCACGCCGTGCAAAGCTATGGGCAACACCTTACGTTTATACATTCCCCCGTTGTGCCGTGTAGTTAGTTTCCCGTCCTGTTGATAGTAATAACATTGCAAGCCGCATCTTAATAACAGGCGTCCGCGAGCTAACTAACTAGCTGAGTTAGCCGGAGCTAGCTGCCATGGCTAACCAGCCATGACGACATTCTTGTTTTGGTTGGAGAGTCTGCGGGAAGGACTGTAAAGAGGTTCAAACAGACATTATTCTCGCCGGTCTGCCTTGTGAAATTGGCTTTTAATGTTGACAGTTGAGCAACATTCTAGCAGCACATGGTGTGTAGAGGAGATCTGGTGCTAGGCTGAAACACACAGGCTCTGTAGATCTACACTCCCTCTCTGATTGTTTACATTTTACATATAATCTTAAGTCTTCTTCTTTTAAAGCAGTGGTTCTTAACCAGGGTTCGATCGAACCATTGGGGTTCGGTAAGTCGACCTCAGGGGTTCGGCCGAGGTCAAAACACACCCGATTCTTCGTTTAAATACAAACTTCTCCCTGTTGGCATATTACAGATACCTGACTGATTTGCAGATGTGTAATTTGTTGTGAGTTTATGCACTGTCTTGGTTTTGTTCTTTGAACAAGGTGATGTTTATGCACGGTTCATTTTGTGCACCAGTAAAAAAAACATGGTAACACTTTAGTATCAGGAACATATTCACTATTAATTAGTTTCTTAATAAAATGCAAATTAGTCACATATTGGCACTTAACTATTTATTAAGTACTAATTACGGCCTTATTATAACCCTAACCCTCTAACCCTGACCAAAAAACTCAAAATTAAGTCTTTATTACTTAGAATATGTTCCCCTGGTGTCCAAATAACTCTAAATTAAGTCTTTGTTACTTAGGATATGTTACCCATACTAAAGTGTTGCCAAAAACATAAAACTTTGTCTTGAATTTAAAAAACCCCCCCCAAAAAACACTTTATTTTTGACTTAAGAAGGGTTCGTTGAATGCGCATATGAAACTAGTTGGGTTCGGTACCTCCAACAAGGTTAGAACCACTGCTCTAACCCTAAACAAAACTCTAAATGAAGTCTTTGGTACTTAGAATATGTTCCCCTAGTGTCCCAAAAACTCTAAATTAAGTCTTTGTTACTTAGAATACGTTCCGCAACATACTAAGGAGATCGGGTGCTAGGCTGAAGCGCACAGGCTCTGTAGATCTACACTCCCTCTCTGATTGTTTACATTTTACATATAATCTTAAGTCTTCTTCTTTTAAAGCAGTGGTTCTTAACCAGGGTTCGATCGAACCATTGGGGTTCGGTAAGTCGACCTCAGGGGTTCGGCCGAGGTCAAAACACACCCGACTCTTCGTGTAAATACAAACTTCTCCCTGTTGGCATATTACAGATACCTGACTGATTTGCAGGTGTGTAATTTGTTGTGAGTTTATGCACTGTCTTGGTTTTGTTCTTTGAACAAGGTGATGTTCATGCACGGTTCATTTTGTGCACCAGTAAAAAAAACATGGTAACACTTTAGTATCAGGAACATATTTACTATTAATTAGTTTCTTAATAAGATGCAAATTAGTCACATATTGGCGCTTAACTATTTATTAAGTACTAATTATGGCTTTATTATAACCCTAACCCTCTAACCCTGACCTAAAAACTCTAAATTAAGTCTTCATTACTTAGAATATGTTCCCTATTGTCCAAATAACTCTAAATTAAGTCTTTGTTACTTAGGATATGTTACCCATACTAAAGTGTTGCCAAAGACATACAAATTTGTCTTGAATTTGAAAAAAAAACAAAAAAAAAACACTTTATTTTTGACTTAAGAAGGGTTCGTTGAATGCGCATATGAAACTAGTTGGGTTCGGTACCTCCAACAAGGTTAGAACCACTCCTCTAACCCTAAACAAAACTCTAAATGAAGTCTTTGGTACTTAGAATATGTTCCCCTAGTGTCCCAAAAACTCTAAATTAAGTCTTTGTTACTTAGAATATGTTCCGCAACATACTAAGGAGATCTGGTGCTAGGCTGAAACTCACAGGCTCTGTAGATCTACACTCCCTCTCTGATTGTTTACATTTTACAGATAATCTTAAATGTTCTTAATTTAAAGCAGTGGTTCTTAACCAGGGTTGGATCGAACCATAGGGGTTCGGTGAGTCGACCTCAGGGGTTCGGCCGAAGTCAAAACACACCCGACTCTTCGTGTAAATACAAACTTCTCCCTGTTGGCATATTACAGATAACTGACTGATTTGCAGGTGTGTAATTTGTTGTGAGTTTATGCACTGTCTTGGTTTTGTTGTAGGAACAAGGTGATGTTCATGCACGGTTCATTTTGTGCACCAGTAAAAAAAAACATGGTAACACTTTAGTGTAGGGAACATATTCACTATTAATTAGTTTCTTAATAAGATGCAAATTAGTCACATATTGGCTCTTAACTATTTATTAAGTACTAATTATGGCGTTATTATAACCCTAACCCTCTAACCCTGACCTACAAACTCTAAATTAAGTCTTTATTACTTAGAATATGTTCCCCTAGTGTCCAAATAACTCTAAATTAAGTCTTTGTTACTTAGGATATGTTACCCATACTAAAGTGTTGCCAAAAACATACAACTTTGTCTTGAATTTGAAAAAAACAAAAACAAAAAACACTTTATTTTTGACTTAAGAAGGGTTCGTTGAATGCGCATATGAAACTAGTTGGGTTCGGTACCTCCAACAAGGTTAGAACCACTGCTCTAACCCTAAACAAAACTCTAAATGAAGTCTTTGGTTCTTAGAATATGTTCCCCTAGTGTCCCAAAAACTCAAAATTAAGTCTTTGTTACTTAGAATATGTTCCGCAACATACTAAGGAGATCTGGTGCTAGGCTGAAACACACAGGCTCTGTAGAGCTACATTCCCTCTCTGATTGTTTACATTTTACATATAATCTTAAGTGTTCTTCATTTAAAGCAGTGGTTCTTAACCAGGGTTCGATCGAACCATAGGGGTTTGGTGAGTCGACCTCAGGGGTTCGGCCGAGGTCAAAACACACCCGACTCTTCGTGTAAATACAAACTTCTCCCTGTTGGCATATTACAGATACCTGACTGATTTGCAGATGTGTAATTTGTTGTGAGTTTATGCACTGTCTTGGTTTTGTTGTTTGAACAAGGTGATGTTCATGCACGGTTCATTTTGTGCACCAGTAAAAAAAAACATGGTAACATTTTAGTGTAGGGAACATATTTACTATTAATTAGTTTCTTAATAAGATGCAAATTAGTCACATATTGGCTCCTAACTATTTATTAAGTACTAATTATGGCTTTATTATAACCCTAACCCTCTAACCCTGACCTACAAACTCTGAATTAAGTCTTTATTACTTAGAATATGTTCCCCTAGTGTCCAAATAACTCTAAATTAAGTCTTTGTTACTTAGGATATGTTACCCATACTAAAGTCTTGCCAAAAACATACAACTCTGTCCTGAATTTGAGAAAAAAAAAAAAAAAAAACAGTTTATTTTTACTAAAGAAGGGTTCAGTGAATGCGCATATGAAACTAGTTGGGTTCGGTACCTCCAACAAGGTTAGAACCACTGCTCTAACCCTAAACAAAACTCTAAATGAAGTCTTTGGTACTTAGAATATGTTCCCCTAGTGTCCCAAAAACTCTAAATTAAGTCTTTGTTACTTAGTATATGTTCCGCAACATACTAAGGAGATCTGGTGCTAGGCTGAAGCGCACAGGCTCTGTAGATCTACACTCCCTCTCTGATTGTTTATATTTTACATATAATCTTAAGTGTTCTTAATTTAAAGCAGTGGTTCTTAACCAGGGTTCGATCGAACCATAGGGGTTCGGTGAGTCGACCTCAGGGGTTCGGCCGAGGTCAAAACACACCCGACTCTTCGTGTAAATACAAACTTCTCCCTGTTGGCATATTACAGATACCTGACTGATTTGCAGGTGTGTAATTTGTTGTGAGTTTATGCACTGTCTTGGTTTTGTTCTTTGAACAAGGTGATGTTCATGCACGGTTCATTTTGTGCACCAGTAAAAAAAACATGGTAACACTTTAGTATAGGGAACATAATCACTATTAATTAGTTTCTTAATAACATGCAAATTAGTCACATATTGGCTCTTAACTATTTATTAAGTACTAATTATGGCCTTATTATAACCCTAACCCTCTAACCCTGACCAAAAAACTCTAAATTAAGTCTTTATTACTTAGAATATGTTCCCCTATTGTCCAAATAACTCTAAATTAAGTCTTTGTTACTTAGAATATGTTCCCCATACTAAAGTGTTACCAAAAACATACAACTTTGTCTTGAATTTGAAAAAAAAACAAAAAACACTTTATTTTTGACTAAAGAAGGGTTCGGTGAATGCGCATATGAAACTAGTTTGGTTCGGTACCTCCAACAAGGTTAGAACCACTGCTCTAACCCTACTAACCCTAACCAAATAACTCTAAATGAAGTCTTTGGTACTTAGAATATGTTCCCCTAGTGTCCCAAAAACTCTAAATTAAGTCTTTGTTACTCAGAATATGTTCCCCATCATACTAAAGTGTTACCAAAAACATATAGCTTTGTCTTGAATTTGGAAAAAAAAACTATATATATATATATATATATATATATATATATATATATATATATATATATATATATATATATATATATATATATATATATATATATATATATATATATAATTTTGACTAAAGAAGGGTTCGGTGAATGCGCATATGAAATTAGTTGGGTTTGGTACCTCCAACAAGGTTAGAACCACTGCTCTAACCCTAACCAAATAACTCTAAATGAAGTCTTTGGTACTTAGAATGTTCCCCTAGTGTCCCAAAAACTCAAAATTAAGTCTTTGTTACTTAGAATATGTTCACCAACATACTAAAGTGTTACCAAAAACATATAACTTTGTCTTGAATTTGAAAAAAAAAATATATATATATTTTTGACTAAAGAAGGGTTTGGTGAATGCGCATATGAAACTGGTGGGGTTCGGTACCTCCAACAAGGTTAAGAACCACTGCTTTAAAGGCCTACTAAAAAATAACAGGAATATAGGAATCTTCACCCGTAGTGACTAGTATTTATTTTGCAGTCACACTGGATGAATTTATTTTTTGCTAAAAAGTTACTGAATCGTTTATGCTGAATAATTTCAGATTGTATCGTTCTAAAAAAGTATCGTCCCTGGATGTATCGGTAACCACAAATTCTGAATCAAATAGTTGTTAAATGAATCACTACAGCCCTACCTGTTAACACATTAACATAAAATGGTGCAAAATCCAGTATGTTAGGGATAGAATGGTTGTTTTTTGTTAAAGATGTTTACCAAGTTACATAAAAAACTTCGCTAGTCTGAAAATGATTAGAAACCGAGTTTATCTATTGCTGATAATTTATTCTCAACATACTGGACCTTTACTGACATTATGTCAAGGATGGCCTGTAAGTGAAAACTGTTGCATGGCAACTGAAGCTTTTTTGTGAAGTCTCAACTCTATTCTTAACTTTACCTGAACCACAAACCTCTGAACCTCTATTAGCATACTGTATATTTCCCTTAAATAGGAGGCGGTTTGGGGTTGGTTTCATCATCTAATTTGCATAATTGGCCATGGCGGAAACTCAAGTGGTTGTATGTTGTTGGGTAAAACAGAGCTTTTAAATAATGTCGGATTGTGTGACATTGTCTCATGTTTTTTAAATATTATGATTACATTAAGTTATTGACTAGCATACAAAGATTTAAATTGCATCTTTTAACACGCACAGAAGATTTAAAAAATAATAATTGTGGGAGTCCATCACAAATAAATGAATTATTGAGAAACACTGATGTAGCGAAGTAAAACTGCTTTTTGTTGTTGTTTAATAACGTATAATTTTAAATATACTGGTAACATCTTGTACGATGTATTCGTGTTAATTTTGCTCACAGAGCAAATTGCTAATGTTTGTACAGTAATAACTTCTCTTATAGTTAAACGTAACTGTTTTATACAAGTTGGATTTCAGTTTTGGTTTTTGAAACAGTTACAGTGGGTGCAGAAAGTATTCAGACCCCTTTAAGTTTTTCACTCTTCGTTTCATTGCAGCCATTTGCTAAAATCAAACAATTTCATTTTATTCGTCATTATTTAATGTACACTTAGTACCCCATCTTGACAAAAAACAGAAAGGTAGAAATTTGTAAAAAATCTCAAAAATCACATGTACATAAGTATTCAGACACTTTGTTCAATACTTTGTCGATGCGCCTTTGGCAGCAATTACAGCCTCAAGTCTTTTTGAATAAAATGCCACAAGCTTGGCACACCTATCTTTGGGCAGTTTTTCCCATTCCTTTTTGCAGCACCTCTCAAGCTCCATCAGATTGGCTGGGAAGCATTTGTTTTAATCCAGGATGTCTTTGTACATTGCTGTATTCATTTTAGTCTAGTCATGGAGGAGACTTGGAAAAACTTTCCTTTGTGGAGAAAGGAGAACCTTCTAGAACAACAACCATCTCTGCAGCAAACCACCAATCAGGCCAGTATGGTATAGTGGCCAGACGGAAGCCATTCCTTAGTAAAAAGTTTGCCAAAATGCACATAAAATAGTCTCAGACCATGACAAACAAAGTTATCTGGTCTAATGAGACAAAGCTTGGACTATTTGGCGTGAATGCCAGGCGTCATGTTTGGAGGAAACTTCGCTGCGCTCATTACCAGGCCAATACCATCCCTACAGTGAAGCATGACAGTGGCAGCATCAGGCTGTTGGGACAGCAGCAGGAACTGGTAGACGAGTCAGGATAGAGGGAAAGATAAATGCAGCTATGTACAGAGACAACACTTCCCATCCATTCTGATGGAGCTTAAAAGGTGCTACAAAGAGGAATGGGCAAAACTGCCCAAAGATAGGTGTGCCAAGGTTGTGGCATCGTATTCAAAGAGATTTGAGGCTGTAACAACTGCCCAAGGTGCATCAACAAAGTATTGCTCAAAGGGCCTGAATACCTATGTACATGTGATTTTCGAGGGTTTTCTTAATACATTTGCAAACATTTCTACATTTCTGTTTTTTCTGTCAAGTTGAGGTGCTGAGTATACATTGTTTAGAAACAAAATGACCTTTTTTGAATTGAGCTAATGACTGCAATAAAACACATTAGTGAAAAATGATATATATATATATATATATATATATATATATATATATATATATATATATATATATATATATATATATATATATATATATATATATATATATATGGGTTTTATATGGGTATTTCCGGCGTGGCGCAGTGGAAGAGTGGCCGTGCGGAACCCGAGGGTCACTGGTTCAATCCCCACCTAGTACCAACCTCGTCACGTCCGTTGTGTCCTGAGCAAGACACTTCACCCTTGCTCCTGATGGGTGCTGGTTAGCGCCTTGCATGGAATTTCCCTCCATCAGTGTGTGAATGTGTGTGTGAATGGGTAAATGTGGAAGTAGTGTCAAAGCGCTTTGAGTACCTTGAAGGTAGAAAAGCGCTATACAAGTACAACCCATTAATCATTTATTTATTTAAAATTATTTATATATTAGGCTATGGAAGATATGCTCTATGTGTGAATGTGAATATAAATTATGTGGTTGACCAGTTTAGAGTCCCTGGTGTACCCTAAGAAATGACCTTGTACGTGGTATAGGTAGAGGGATGGCTGCCACTTCTTGGCTCAAATTTGAGCTACAGTAAACCTGTATTGCCATTTTAATGAAAACAAGAAAACATTTCCCTGTCTAGACTTTGTGTACACTGTACACATGGTAGAAGTTTGACCAGATAGACCTACGTCTTCCCTGCAACATATCACGTACAGTTCACCGACTGATAATATGACATTATGACATAATACTGGTATTATTTACACTGTATTTATGTTTATTTGTCCTACAGAACCATCCGAAAACTTCAGAGAAATCCTTCAAAATGTGGCCAAACCACATGGAGTCAGTAACATGCGTAAACTTGGCCACCTGAACAACTTTGTCAAGGTAATGCTGGCATATCTTTACCTGACTTATTATTGCAAATGCAACAACACTGAGAAGTGTTTTGTTATTTTTTAAAGAATGCCTGGATCTTAATGATTAGAGGCTGGGAATTTATGAAAATATTTTTAGGATCTATTCTTTAATCCAAAGAGGTTAATTGGGTCTTCAAAATATTATGCAGTTTGTTATTCTTATAGCCAGGCCAGTTTGTTTACTTCAGTACCTGATGGTTTGGGCTACAACTGTTGCCGTCCTCAGATGTTATCATGTGATGTCACGTGAAAACCTTTAAGGAAGGCGACAGTTGTAGCCAAAAGGTACGGAAGTAAACGCACATGTCTGGCTATAAGAATAACAAATAGCATGAATGTATTCTTCTTCCTCAGCAGTACACGACTGTGAACATCAAGACTTAGCGGTTGTATTGTGTCAAAAACCTATTTACTCGGTGGTGCATGATACTTATCAGACTGATACTAGGAACTATGACGTCACATCAATTATCATATAACATTAAATTTAGCTCCAACAATCGATAAAATAAAAAATGCTGCAATGAGGCGAAATTACCCATTCTGTGCTGTAGGTGGGTCAGGGTGAACAAATCAAGCACTCCTACCTCATAAGAGGTTCCAAACTGCCCCGAAGCTCACTGAACCTCACAAACAAACATGGAGTCGGTCATCCGGGACTAATTGACTCCTTCTGTGGATGATATCTCGCACATCGACACATCAACGCCACTAGTATCCATGCCTTGAAAGCCAATAAAGACGACGAAAGAAGTTGACCAAAGCTCGCCTTGGTGTTTTCTGCGCCACAGCGCGAGTTACCTGCTCAGGTGGGCATTACAGGGGAGACAGCGCAGCTGCTGTCATTGGAGTTCCACATCCAACACGCCTTGTGTATGCTTAAGCGGCCTAAACTGTCAATCTAGGACACAAATATGTGACAGAAAAGTACCCAGACCCACTGGATTGCTTACTTTAAAAAAAACAAAAAACGCCAAATCATTGACACATTTGACCGCTGCCATACCAGAGGTGCAGAAGAACCCGCCGTCCCTAAAGACACTGGACCCCGTTGCCCAGCTGACCAGCCACAGCCACAGTTTGTACCTCTGAGCCGCTGCAAAGTTTTGGCAGCAGATTATGATGTGATCGCCACACTTCTGTCTACACTAATAAATGGAAATCAGGACATAGGTTTCACTAATATATAGGTGTGATGTTAGCTCCACCATAGTAGTGATAGTTATATTTGATTCGAACCGTTTTTTAACTCTTTCTCTCTCCAAGGCGTGCACAAACTACAGTCACATCTATATTTAAAAAAATAATAGATATTAAGGAGTTATCGGTAGCAGGAAGTTATCTATCGGCCTGGGAAAATAGTATCGTGCATCCCTACTATTTATGTCCCCAAATAGAATTGGTCACAGTTGAGTATCACAATGCATTGTAGTTTAGACTTGTGAAAGATACTAAATTGTGTTTGTTACAAAAGTAAAATTAATGGAAATGGCTTGTGAAATGACTGCATAGGTTTCAACTGTGACCAATCAAAAGACTGAATTATTGCCCCACTTAAAGTACCAGTAGAGTGGAAAAACAAGTTGCCTCTATATTGAAGTTATGATCATATATATATATATATATATCATCAATCAATCAATCAATGTTTATTTATATAGCCCCAAATCACAAATGTCTCGAAGGACTGTACAAATCATTACGACTACAACATCCTCGGAAGAACCCACAAAAGGGCAAGGAAAACTCACACCTATATATATATATATATATATATATATATATATATATATATATATATATATAGAGGCATGATTTATAATCTAGAATAACTTTTGACGAGCCGAGACGCGATGATATGGGAGCAGCAATAACAACATCGCTAATATTTGATCAATATTGAGGTCACTGTGTGTATAGAGTATTGTAGGCGGGTTTTAGGTATTTTTTTTGAGGGTTTTGTGGGCGGAATAGAGAGCCCCCATTGACGGATTATTTAGCATGTATTTATTTATTTTTTTTACGATTTGGAATGAATTAAAAAAAGAAACATATTGTATGTGTGTTCATGTCTTACATAGGGATTGTAAAATCTTCGACACTTCTCTCTATTTTCCAGTATGACTGATGTGATACTATGGTCAGTGTGTTGAAGTGTTACTCCAGTGACGTCAATCGACGGAAATTACCGAAAATGTTTGGAGCAGATTATTCAAAATGGCTGACTGAATTTGTGGTGTTTTGTGATGTTTAGATGGTATTTTCACATACTTTGTGGATTGTAAATACAATTAAATATGGTTTAATGGATGCATCCATCCATCCATCCAATTTCTACCGCTTCTCCCTTTCGGGGTAGCGGGGGGTGCTGGAGCCCATTTCAGCTGCATTCGGGCGGAAGGCGGGGTACACCCCGGACAAGTCGCCAACTCATCACAGGGCCAACACAGATAGACAGACAACATTCACACTCACATTCACACACTAGAGCCAATTTAGTGTTGCCAATCAACCTATCCCCAGGTGCAGGTTTTTAGAGGGGAGAGGAAGCCGGAGTACCTGGAGGGAACCCACGCAGTCACGGGGAGAACATACAAACTCCACACAGAATGATCCCGACCTTGGGATTGAATTCAGGACTACTCAGGACCTTCGTATTGTGAGGCACATGCTCTAACCCCTCTCCCACCGTGCTGTCCTTAATGGATAAAATGAAACACAATTAAGCATATAAAGTGAACTTCTTTTTCCACTCTACTAGTACTTTAAAACACAGAAGTGGTCGGCAACAGATTTTTGAGAAAACTTTTTCGAGGAGCTTCGGATGATTTTCCTTAGTGTCTAATAAAAATACCCTGAAGAAACTCCATTCTTCTACTTCTTTTATGAAAACCAGATTAACAATAACAGAAAAGCCAAGTTCAAAAGGACAACGTGTAATGAATGCCTTCTGTGTTGAATTGTTAGAATTGGCCATTTCACCGTTCCGAGCAAATATTTTTTTTGAAACATTTGCTGACATCCAATGGGTGAGCCACCTCTTTAAAAGCTCATTTGGGTGTCAGTTGAGGACATATTGTGACTGGGTTTACCAGTCGCTGTGCAGCCTGTGGCATCAGAAAGAGTTGAAGGTTGAGTGTGCATCTGATTTTTGTCTGTAATTCATAGACCTTATTAATTCTTGTTTACAACAAGACAGTAGGTTCATCCTTCGTGGCTCTGTTTCATCTGTTTCCTTAAAAGGGTTCTAGGACAGTGAGGGTGACCTAATCTCCCCGGAGAGTGTCACATGCCCCTTTCGCGGTCTCTTCTCCCCTCCTTCTGCCTGTTTGGGCTCTGACATCAGAGCTGGTTCAAAACAACCCCCTTCTCGTCACCTCTATGATTCCTCATCCCATCCTCTCACGCTACAAATTTACTCCCATTTTTATGCTTTAGGAGATTCAAAGTAATGTTTCAGTGGACAAATTACTTGACTAACCCACTTACAAACCGAATGTGTAGATAGATAAATATAAATCATAAAACTAGATGTCTCATGGTCCATTTGTTTCTTTCTGTATCAATGCAGTCAGTTCATCTGCATTATTGACTTTCCAAGGACATACACATTTTTTGATATTTTAGATAGATAGATAGATAGATAGATAGATAGATAGTACTTTATTTATTCCTTTCGGAGCAGTTCCCTCAGGAAAATAAAAAAAATCTGACCTTTTTGTGAATTATCTTGGGCATCTATGCGCTTCTTTTACTGAAAGTGGCGCATTTTTAATTCTAGCCTTCATTGACAAACAGTGGTGCAAAGAAATTGATGCTGTTTGCTGTTTGGGAAGCTGTTTTAAGTCAGCCACACTACCCATCAATAGGCTTACACTGAATGCTGTGTAGCAGAGGTGGGAATCTTTAAGCTCTTGTTTCAATTCTGATTCTTGGGTTGGCGATTCGGTTCAAAACAATTCTCGTAATATGTTATTTGGTACATGAATAATAATGAAAAAAAAATCACCACATGTTATAGGTTACAGAAGCTTGTACAAACACACACAGTGTTGGCCTAAAAACATATTTTTTATAAATGTACTTATAAAAATGTTTTCACACAGAATGTTCAATGATCAATCAATCAATTAGAATTGATTTATAAAGCCCTTAATCATAAGTGCCTCAAAAGGGCTTCACAATCCACAACGACACCCTCTGATCTGAACCAACATCCGGGCAAGAAAAAATTTAAATTGATGAGAAACATTGGGGGGAGGGGGGGGGGGGCACAGATCTGAGCAAGTGTCAATGGATGCCCAGTGGGTACGGTTCATAATGTGAGCGCCCAGTCCATAGAGAGGTCAGCAGGGGGATCCTCTTGCAGCGCAGAGACGTCAATAACGGATGCATAGAGGAATGGTTCACCCTGGGTACCGACTTGGAACAGCTTGCGCTTCCTCTATAGAAACTGATCCGTCGATCAATATAATAAAAGAAAACAGAGCAACCCCAACGCCAACCCAATTCCATCTTTACAATACATTGAATTGAAATCTACAAAGCAATTGAGAAGACATAATATAATAATACAATATTTAAGCAAAAAAATACTAACAATAAATAAACTGTATTAATAATTTTAATATCACTAGTAGTTGTTAAATCTTTTTTTTTTTTATCAAAAAATTAACTCTTAGATAAAAAATAACAAATCTTAAAAAAAAAACAGCTCGATTTTCCAAAAATGAAGAATCGATTTAGAATCAGAATAAATAAAAGTTGCGATTTGGATGTGAATACATTTTGTGGAGCGCCGTTATTTTGTAGGTGTAAAATGTTATTTGAATGCCAACAGGATAGTGCTACTTGTACTTTTGAACAGATCTATGCCAATAAACATTACAATATCACATATCCTCTCTGTGTTTTAGCTCCTCTGCAGTGTTGGTCATAATGAGGAAATCTTTGGGTTTACATATGAGGAAATCATTGTTTGGTAAGTGCTTCTTAATAATTAATAATTACTTAGGATAAATGACAAACCGTAATGAGATGTTTTTGTTTTGAGAAGAATTGTCTGAACTTAATTAATATTGTAGCTATTTTTGACTCTTCCCAATGCATCTTAATCCACAGTTTGCGTTTAGCTTTACTAAATGAGGCCAAGGAAGTGCGCGCTGCAGGTTTGCGGGCACTGCGCTACCTCATTCGAGACACCATTGTACTGCAGAAGGTCCTCAGATTACAAGTGGATTATTTGATAGCCAGGTGAGACTACATTATTGGATTTAATAATGTATTTATTGATTGATTGATTGTTTTTTTAAATGATGGTTCTTGGATGTTTTCTCCTACTGCCTGCATGTGCTAAAAAGACAGTGTCATGTCTTTGTTTAGGTGCATTGACATCCAGCAGAGCAACGAAGGGGAAAGGACTCAGGCTCTGAGACTTGTCCGAAAGGTAGATTGAGCCTCTGGTCTTGCACAAGCATCCTGTATACATTGTAGGGTTGCTGTCATTTTGCTGGAGGAATTTGGCTCCTGCACTTAATATGCAACTCCTTGCCAGTATATTCCCATCACAAAGATCATTGGGTTTGCAACAGCTTCAGTGCGTGGATAGTCTGCGTGTTCTGCAGTCAAGGCTATTTAAGGCTCTTTCTGTACTTTACTGTAAAATTTGTCACACATACACACTTGCAGGCAAATACACAGAGGCCGGCTCTGTACTTACGAAATTGCTGTCGGGGCTCAGAAGACACCATGAGACATATCACAAAACCACTTTTCTTCTATATATTTGAAATGTTACATGAACCATTAAACCACATATTTTGTTCCCCCAAAACAGTTTTATACCTGAAAGCTTTAAGAAAAAGTGATATGAAAACATTTGTCCCACCTTCCCTTACATTCATTTTTCCCCTCTATAGATCATCACTGTCAATGCAATGCTTTTCCCCACCTCTGTTGCAAACTCTCTTATTGCTGTGGGGACTGATGGACTACAAGAGAGAGACCGAATGGTCCGGGCAGCTATCGCCATCATTTGCGAGCTAGGTATGGACTTAAAACGGGCAATATTTTCAAAAGGGCTGATGATTTTTTTCTAATTTACTTTGAATGTTGTGCCGGAAAAAAAGTGTCTATCTGACTCTACCATCTATGCCAATTTATGGTTTCCACAGCCCTGAAGAACCCAGAGGTAGTTGCCAAACGGGGAGGCCTCAGCACTATCTTAAAAAGTGTGATTGACTGTCAGCTGAGCCGCATCAATGAGGCTCTGATCACCACCATACTACATCTTCTCAACCACCCACGTACCCGCCAGTATGTGCGCATTGATGTAGAGTTAGAGGTAAACCCACACACGCACAAAACAAACACACCTTTCATAGGAAGTAAAGGAGCCAGTGTGGTGGGTGTCAGGATTAGCATCTAGAGCAGGGGTCGGGAACCTATTTGGCTGAGAGAGCCATGAAAGCCAAATATTTCAAAATGTATTTCCGTGAGAGCCATATAATATTTTTTAACACTGAATACAACTAAATGCGTGCATTTTTAAGACCAACATTCTTTTTAATAACATTGTTATTCTAAAGCTAACCAATAATAAATGTAATGCTTCTTACCATTAATGTAACATATTGGACAGGTGCGATAGAAAACGAATGGTTGGATTAAAATGCATGAGAATGTTTTATAATTTGAACGTTATTTTTAACAGTGATTACCAGCAGAATTATTCATTACTTATCGTGTTAAGCAATGTCAGCTAAGATTTATCTGAGAGCCACATGCAGTCATCAAAAGAGCTACATCTGGCTCTAGAGCCATTGGTTCCCTACCCCTGATGTAGAGGTTAGCTTTTCCTTCTCCTGTCGCACTGAAAGTATGACAGTTTTTCCCCAAAAGCCTCACTGTCTGCAAACAAGCCGTCTCGAACAAAAAACATCCTACCACAGTCACACAAGCCACATTGATGTCACATGACATCAGATACAGGGTGCCAGATGATTTATATGAACTTTAGAGAGGGATTCCACATAATTATTGAGAACAAGTAATTAGTTAGGAGGGTCATTGAGAATGCAATATATTTTACTACGTGTTTGTGTATGTTCTGTCTTCTAGCAAATCCTCGCGCCTTTCACAGATTTTCACTATCGTCACAACGCAGACATGACTGAAGTGCAACTCAAGTAAGTGAATCCGAGTGTAGGGTAAAGGGGAAACAAAATCATCTTATTGTGACATTTCTGTCTGTTTACTGTTGCCATGTTCTGATCGTAGTGACCACTGTGATGTGTCAAAGGTTGTGTGTCATGTCCTGACACAACCCTCATTGTAAAGGCTAATTGAGTCCACAATGACACAGCTGTGGATGGAAATTGAGCATTCATCATGTAGCTGTCTTAGAGTTGTTCTGAAATACATTTTTAATACCTCCTCCTGATCCCTTGTTTTGTTTAGCTTTGCTGCTGTTCAAGATTGCTGTTGTGTACTGTAACGTTTTGTAAATATTCTTTGAGAAATTTTCTGGGACCATCATAATGATGTTTTATGGGTGGGATGGGTGTTTTTTTAATGAGTGTATGTGTGTGTTTTCATTTTTGCAGAGAAGACAAAGAAGCACGTTTCTTATCAAGTAAAATGGCCATAGTGGCAGCTTTCCGCTCTTGGTCGGGTAAGGCCTCAGATGCAATTCAAATTTATACAGGCTATAATTACGCATGGATGTATATACTTGTTTTAAAGATGTTGTTCTTAAGGTTTGTTTTTTTCCCAAATAGGGATTATAAATTTATGCAAGGCTGGAAATTCCGGAATCCAATCTTTAATTGGTTTACTTTGCATACCAAATATGGAAGTCAGGGTGAGTGTTTCAATATTAAAAATATTACAATATGTTCAGAAGTAATATTCAAATCAAATATGATTTTAACCTTTCTTGACATTTTCCTGTAAATTGTGTAAACATTGTGCATGTGGCTGTGGATGGAGTCCCAAAAATATAACTCGGTGCAGTGTGAATCTTTATGTTGGAAGGCAGCCACGTCACTGACTGATCCAGGAAGATTTACAGATCCTGCTTGCACAGGAAAATTGATATACAATTTCCTGTCTGTACAGACTGTGAAAAATGAACTCAACTTGCTTACTTGTCACCTTCATAACTTGGGATCAATAAATTATACAGTGGGAACATTGTTGTTTTAAAGGCTTATTTTCCATCATTTTAAGTTCTGTCTTCTATATTTTATTTGCAGAAAGGCTTGTTGGAGGTCTTATATGAGATTTTCAGGCTTCCTGTGCCCATTGTAACACAAGACTTCACTGAGGCTCTTCTAAGTGTTGGTAATTGAAAATATCAAGCAGTGATAGCTTTAGACAGATTGTTTACCTTTTAGTTAAGTCAAGCAAAACACATTCAATTCTCAACACATTTTTTAAAATTATTCTCTGTCAGACCGTGCCAGGTTCCAAGATACATGGAGACTCTCTGATGGGTTTGTTGCTGCTGAGGCCAAAGTTGTGTTGCCCCATCGGGCTCGCTCACGGTGAGAGATGATATGACAGCAGTTTTTTCCTCCTACCCTGTTGTATTAATATTTATGTTAATCTTAAAATGTTTGTCATTTCCATCAAACAGACCTGATTTGATGGACAACTACTTAGCGTTTGTGCTGTCTGCCTTCATCACCAGTGGGCTGCTAGAGGTAAGCCATTGTCTTGGGAATAAAATGCATTGTCTTCCACCAGTGCTCTTTCTCAATCTTGACAAAATTATGGATCAGACATATAACAGTTTTTCTTATAAGTTAAATGCCATGCAAAACACACGTAACAGTTTCCTTTGCTTGGCTTATAAGTTTTTCTCAATTTATGACGCTCCCATAATGCATTAATTAAAACCTCAACTTTGGTCCATAAAGAAAAGATTGGTTTAGGAAAAACTAGTTGCAGCACATGTGCAACTCTACAGATGAATACACTATGGGCTTGATCTACTTAAGGTTTGCGTATTTTAAAACAGGTGTAAACTTGATAGCACACACAAAGCTGATGTACTAAGTTTGTACACAGAGGATTGCTGCTCTCATAGGGGAACTGCACTTTTTTTTAAATTTTGCCATTCGTTCACAATCATTATCTAAGACCTGACGACCAATGGATTTTTTTTAATGCATTCTAAATATTATATAAACGTAAACAAAAGCCAATGGGAGGTTCTCTATTCCGCCCATAAAATCCAATAAATGACCATTCAAAAAGTGCCAACAATACTCCATTTACAGTACATTCTATGACTTGAATATTGAACAAGTATTAGTGATACTGTTGTTATTAGCGCGAATGCAGACAAACCTTTTAGCGGCGACGTGATCACTACCGCGTGTCCTTATGTTTACATCATCGAGTGGTGTGCTGTTTCCTCGCTTCCCTGCTCCTTTGAATTTTATTGTAGATCATAAATCATGCTTCTCACCTGGAAAGTAGATGGCTGAGAATGTGATCCGACAAGTTAGCATACTTTGACAGCCATTTAAGACCCAAAACTTGCGAGAACGACACGAAACGTCGCTTGATCACCGCCACCTTCCCACGCAGTTTCTAGACGATTGAGTAATTTTCATCTGATAAGGAATATATGAACATGCCCGCAGTCATCATCCTAACGACCGTTGACATTGTACGGTAAGACTGTAAGTGAAGTTTTACGTTTGTTGGCTCTAAAAAATTCTGCAATGAGTAATAATCAGTGATGAAGAAAAAAAACAAAAACATTGTGATGTTTTTAAAATAATGCACCGCTTATGCTTAAAATGATCAAAATACGTAAATATTAAATGTTATCATAAATGTGCCCATTAATATGTTGGATATATACTTACATCATGTATATAAAATCCTAATAGAGGTGTTTGGATGTTTTTTAAGGGCTTTATAGACAGAATTGAGCAGTTCCTATAGGCTCCATTGTAAGCAGACTTTTGATCGCATTTATTTACTATTTAGACTGCATTTAAAAAAAAAACATCAATTGTCATGTCTTTCATAATGATTGTAAAGAATGGGCAAACTTTTTTAAAAATGAGCGCACTCCCTTCAGAGTGTCTGTCTTCATGAATATGCAGAATGTATGCTGATTATCAGAATGGCCATAATACTAGGAAGAGGAGATGCAGATATCATTTAGCATACACAATGCGATTTATCAAGACGGAAACTGTTCTGCAGTTGCTGTTTTGTGATTTTGCTCAGAAATGTGCCTGCAAACTGGCATAGTTACTCAGAAATGCCCGTGAGAAAGGGATGGACAGAGAATCTTCTGTCTTATGTGTGCGTGTCAACACATTTGAATGTCAGAAATAAAAAATATTAGATATATTGTCTATTCAGAAATTTAATTTTATAGCTGCTGGATGACTTAAAAGAATTGTTTTCAACATTTACACAGATGCCTAGAGGACGCTAACTTTTTAATGTATTTTAGGCGTTATATCATGCCCTCTAACAGGACTTAATGATGGAACTATGTACGTACGTAACACGTGCACGCGCATTAGCTTTGGGTGTGGTGGCCTTGTGGTTAGGGTGTCCGCCCTGAGATCGGTAGGTCGTGAGTTCAAACCCCGGCCGAGTCATACCAAAGATTATAAAAATGGGACCCATTACTTCCCTGCTTGGCACTCAGCATCAAGGGTTGGAATTGGGGGTTAAATCACTAAATCGTTACCAAGCACGGCCACCACTGCTGCTCACTGCTCCCCTGTCGGGATGGGTCAAATGCAGAGGATAATTTCACTGTACCTAGTGTGTGTGTGTGACAATCATTGGCACTTTAACTTTTGACTTTATTGTAGCATCAAGTCAGACATTGTATGGATGACTGGGAGGTAGTCGATCAACAATCTGTTTTTTGAAAAAGTGGAAAAACAACCACTGTAAGCTGCAACCACGGCAAAACATCAGCAGACTCAAACTTTTGCCTCTGCGCGCATCCAAGCACACAAAACAGTCACGTTCACGGCTGTTGGAAATCACAAAACACTAGAACACCACACATAACTGTCAGGTTGCTACAGTAAACCACAGGGATAATGATTGCTTTTTTTTATGACTGCTTAATTAAGTTCTTTATTTTTTTTTATTACTAGATCAGTCCATCATGTGTTTGTGTGTACAGTGTCAGTGACTTACTGGTACTTTAGTGCAGTGGTTCTCAAATGGGGCTATGCATACCCCTGGGGGTACTTGAAGGTATGCCAAGGGGTACGTGCGATTTTTAAAAAATATTCTCAAAATAGCAACAATTCAAAAATCCTTTATAAATATATTTATTGAATAATACGTCAACAAAATATGAATGTAAGAAATACAACACTGCAATATTCAGTGTTGACAGATTTTTTGTGGACATGTTCCATAAATATTGATGTTAAAGATTTCTTTTTTTGTGAAGAAATGTTTAGAATGAAGTTGATGAATCCAGATGGATCTCTATTCCAATCCCCAAAGAAGGCACTTTAATTTGATGATTACTTCTATGTGTAGAAATCTTTATTTATAATTGAATCACTTGTTTATTTTTCAACAAGTTTTTAGTTATTTTTATATCTTTTTTTCCAAATAGTTCAAGAAAGACCACTGCAAATGAGCAATATTTTGCACTGGTATACAATTTAATCAATCAGAAACTGTGCTGTATTTTACTTCTTTATCTCTTTTTTTCAACCAAAATTCTTTTGCTCTGATTAGGGGGTACTTGAATTAAAAAAATGTTCACAGGGGGTACATCCCTGAAAAAAGGTTGAGAACCACTGCTTTAGTGTATACTTACACCAAAAACTGACTTACATCACGGTTCTATAAATGGACCTTGTTTGTAATCCAAAGACCACATGCATTGATAAAATATGATTATTTTGGTTTCATATCTTATTAACAACTGCAGTGCGCTTGATGGTGATACATGGTGCTTTTCTACAACCATGTGTTTTTAATGTTTGTGGTCCATCTCATCCCTGCATTTTTATTGATTTCCTATGTGGAGAAATTTTGTTTGGCTCAAATGCAACATGTTTTCCTAGTGTGTGTGTGATAAAAAAGCCTTTGAATATTAAGATTAAACCATATGCTCCCATTTCATTACAGGGCCTTGTAGAAGTGGTGACAAGCAATGATGATCAGCTTGCAGTCAGAGCCACCATCATCTTAGGCGAACTCCTACATATGGTAATGTAGAACAGGGACAGTGTCTGACTAAGTTTTATTAAAGTTTGTAATAGCTTTGTCATTTAACTTAACACTTTTTTTTAATAAACATGACTGTATTGTAAATATCAAGGGTTTTCCTTCCACCTGTGTCTCTCATGTTTAGGCAAACACCATCCTTCCACATACGCACAGTCACCACCTGCACTGCCTACCCACCCTTATCAACATGGCTGCCTCATTTGACATCCCACAGGAAAAACGGCTGTGAGTGCATTCGCTCCTTGTAAGAGGGAACTGAACTAAAATTCCGAGCATAACTTGGATTCATATTAAACATTTGTTTCAGTCGGGCGAGTGCAGCAGTCAACAATTTGAAGCGTTTTCATGAGAGAAAGAAGAAAGGTGTGAAACCACACAGCCTCTATCTGGACCACGTCATCCGCAAGTCTGTGTCCTCACATAGCCGCAGAGAGTCACACTCACGGGTCCAAAGGGACATCTATGTCATAAAGGTAATCTGCTCAGTGATCTTCATGTTTTAGATATCTTCCTCTTTACCACGGTGAAACTTTGATGGGATTCAAGCAAACAGAAGTAGTAATGTATTGGGTATAAATGTCACAATACAGCAACGTATCAATGATAAGACACTAAAACTTTTGCATACAATCTGCTAAGCTTTTTTAGTTGATTTTTTTTCAGCTGAATATAGTTTTTTATGTTTCGATAATTATGACAAACTGCAATTGAAGTCTTTTGAAGTCAATAATTTCAGTTTTTGTTGTTGTTTAGGACACAGAGGAAGCATTGATGATGAACTTGAGAGACAGTCACATTCTCAACCACAAGCAGAACCTAGAGTGGAACTGGTTGCTTATTGGCACGATCCTTAAGGTCAGGCAGCTATCATGTTGCACCACAGACTTAACATCTAACAAAGACACACACTGTTCCCATCTATGGATCTTTATAATATTTAAGTTAACTTCTTTTCCTCCTAGTGGCCACACGTAAATCTCAGGAATAACAAAGACGAACAGATGCACAAGTGAGACCATTTTACAGAATTTAAACCATCATGACCTTGCTATACGCCTCTATCTGGTTCTGACTACTGCATTTGTTGAAAAATATGATGCAGGTTTGTGCGGAGGCTGCTGTACTTTTACAAGCCCAGCAGTAAATTGTACGCAGGTCTGTCATTGGATCACCTTAAAGCAAGACAACTCACTGTGGTTGGCTGCCAATTCGTTGAGTTCCTCGTGGACTCCGACGAGGTTAGATCAAAGCATTAAAAAGTACAATTACTATTATTAATGTTTGATTCCTTGTGTGCTTTCTTAACTTGCTTATCCTCTTTTGGCTCATATTATTACTAGGATGGGCAAGGTTACCTGGAGGATCTGGTGAAGGATATGGTATCTTGGCTGTCTTCGTCTGCAGGCCTAAAGCCTGACCGCTGCCTGCAGAGCAATGGCCTGCTCACCACTCTTAGCCAACATTACTTTCTCTTCCTGGGAACACTCTCTGCACACCCTCAGGGAGTCAAACTTTTAGAGAAATGTGGCCTGTTTCAGTGGTGAGTGTACAGGAACAACTTAGGCTGTCTTCAACTCAAGATTTTCATAGATGAATCTAAATTGTTAGATTTTTCTCATATTCGACAACCAGTTGAATTCATGGCGTTGTTGGTTTTTTGTTTTTTTAAAGAGAGAATAATAGTGATTTTAGTAGTACTGTATACTAACTGGTCACCAGGTGTCAGTAACGTCACATAAGTGTAGATCTAGCACCTCTATGGTGACTCTTCCAAAGTTAATTAAAAAACATTAGAAAAGAAAACAACACAGACATTCATTTAAGCAGTAATTCTCAAACGTTTTTTGCCCCAAAAGTTCCCCCTCCTTCTAAAAAACGTGCAAAATATACACTGGGGGGGTTCAAAAATACTGTGTGACAATCTGACAATAACATTGATTACAGTCAAATGTAGGTATTTTTAGAGTTCATCTGATTGATATTTGCCAAAACATAAACAGGATGGCATCTTTCTTGTGTGAAGGTTAAACTTAAAGGGGAACTTTAAATTTAGCCTATCATTCACAATCCTTTTGTAAGACTAGCATAGATGTGTATTTCTTTTTTAATGCAATCTAATCACAAAATAAATGCAAGCAAAAGGCTGCTTTTAATGGAGCCTATAGGAGTCATTCTATTCTGCCTATAAATCGCTTAAAAACATCCAAGCACTTGTATCAACGTTTAATATACACACTGTAAGTAATGTATTAACAGGCACATTCACAATAACATGTAATATTTACGTATTTTGCTCATTTCAAGCATACGCCGGCTAATTAAGTTTACAAATGCATTACAACGTTCGCTTTTTTTACTACTCACTGCATACTTCACGACAGCCAACAAAGATAATAAAACATCCATTACTGTACAATGTCTGCTCTCACTGGGATGCCGGCTGTTAGGATGATGATATATTCCCATTTAGATGAAGAATTACTCAAAATCGCAAAGAAAAAAGGGGGATGTAAAAAAGCGTCTTTTTTTATTTTTAATAACCATTTCCGGGTCTAAGTTGGCTGTCAAAGTGTACCAACTTCTCAGTCATGTCCACATCCCTCTACTATCTAGGTGAGAGGCATGATTTATTATCTAGAATACATTTTCACAAGCTCCGAAGCGAGAAAGCAGATCACCAGCTCATGAAATCAATATAACAGCATAAGGAAGATGCTTCTCTATGTTCAATGCGCCGCTAAATGTAAGTCCTTCACGTTAGCGCTTTTTATAAGAATATATTACATTTTTAGTTAATATTTAGGCCATGGAATGTAAAATTAGTATTTTTGGTGCTTTTTGGTTGGTTATTTTTTGGGTTTCATGGCCTGAATAAACGCAATGATCGCATGGCTTCCATTGGCTCCACTGGAAGCTGTCTTTTATTGACGAGTTAGAATGCATTAAAATAGACATGTGTTGTTGTCTCATAAAGATTATAAATTATCGGTAAAATTATAAAAACAAAATAAAACAAAATGCAGTTACCCTTTAAACTTATACAAAAACCAATTAGAACTCACTTTCTCGTCACCAACATTTTGAGCCCAAGATGAAGATTATAAAAATGATACACATTTAAAAACAAAGTTTTGTGTTATTAGTTATTGGTTAATAACATTTGAGCTTTTTCTCCTCAAACTGCTTGGGCATTGCACACCCCCAGCGGTGTGCACGGCCCCCTTTGAGAACGACTGCATTAAAGTGAACAAAACAAAGATGTCATTTCCGACTTTTTCCACCTTAAAAAAAGCTAAACCACACTGATAAACAAACATGGTAGAGATCGGATAGTTCAGTGAGGTCCTTGGCTTTGGCAAACTGCCGAGAGGAAATCAAACTTGACTAAATAGAGGAAATAAAAGTTGTAATAATTTTGTCTTATGTGAACCTGTGGAAAGATCATTACCTTTGCCTGCGGAGAGCTATTTCTGTTCAAGTTTAATTTATTCAGACATTTAAACATTTAACAGAAAGAGAAGACTTTTAAAAAAAATGTTTAGATATATTTGTAAAAAGATTCTTGTGTGCAGACAAATAGATTTTATAGTGTAAGAGACGTGGGAGGTCAAAACTGTAAGCATGTTAATGTGATCTCCCACTCTCCAAAACTATTTGTCTGCACACAAGAATATTTTACAAATATATAAGTGGTCAATGGAATAGTCGAATCTTCGACTATTTGAAGAGCGCGAGGAACAACTATAAGAGGTTTTCTGAGCTTTTCCACCTGCCCAAGTTTGCACAGGTCTCTTTAACATTTGATCTGCTTTTTATCTTTGTAGCCTGCTGAATCTGTGCCCACTGAAGAACCAGGATGCTGTGCTGAAACTTGCTGTAGCCACACTGGACTACAGCAGAGATGGTCTGGCAAGAGTAATCCTCTCTAAGATTCTCACCGCTGCTACTGATGTAAGGCAACAACAGAAACACACAACCTCGGAAGACCATTGGACGCTTTCTATTTTGTTCCTGATTAACACATTTACCTACCTACATGTGAAAGGACACAAAATTGTATACATTGGCAAAAAAAAAATGTTTTGTAATCTCAATTACTCCTTTTCTTCTCACCCATTATTTTTTGTTGAGCAGACCTGCAGATTGTATGCCACCAAGCATTTGCGTGTACTGCTGCGAGCAGGTGTGGAGTTCTTTAGCAGCTGGGGCATGGAGCTGCTGGTCACACAGCTGCACGACCATAGCAAGGCTGTGTCCATGGAGGCCCTTGACATTCTGGATGAGGCCTGTGAGGACAAGGTAACCACGGCGACTCACACTCCACAAGTATATTTTTAAATGGTAAAAAAAATTGCACAGATATATGTAATATATACAAAAATATGTAATGGTTAACAGCGGTGAATGGTCAGCTGTGTTCAAATAGTTAACACAACCGTGCTTAATTTGCCAGAAGACAAGCAATAATTATGAACCTCTTATTTTAATGGAAAGTTATGCATTTTCTTTTATATTTCTTGTAGTGCTGCATTGTCATTCAATCCTTGTGGATCTGTAGGTCTCAAAACGGACATCACAAATGTTCCTTATGTACCATGACATACCAAGTGATATGATTGTTTAGTTTAAGGGTGGGCAGTCTGAAATTTCACCAGGGAGTTTTTCACAAGTTTCTTTTTTTTTTTTTTCAAAAAAATTGATTCCAACATTGTTACAATAGGATATTAACATAAATTATACACAGTTTTCCTAAAGAACTCGGCTCCATTGACTTCCATTAAAACTGCAGTTTTTTTTTTAACAGACTCTAATGCTGGTATTGTGCTATGCTTGAATTAATCCCATTCTTACCGTTTAAAAAGCAAGAAAATATTGTTTTTAACCACCAGATAGCGCCAGACAACCATGAGTATATTTCTCTGAGCTTTGACAAGCATTAATGAGTTTAACTGTCATTTAAATTGCTGAAATGCAATTAAACTAATCTTGGGCATTTAAATATAACAAGACTTTTGTGAACTAAATAAACTTAACCAAGTTCTGCCTGCTTTCTGACACATTGTGTCTTGCTCAATAGGCGCTATTGTTTATGTCTACATTTTCTACTGTCAAAATCAATGTTGTCATGAATTATTGACTTAAGGCTGTAATTACCCAACCTCAAATATTCCACTCTGCAACTTATTTTTTTAGAAATATCACATATTTTGCCATTAAAAAAAACTTTATACCCATAGATATATCTGAAGTTGTTAAAAGATTTCAAGCGATGGGAGTAAAAAGAAAATAATTTATTGCTGACTTTTGACACCTATCAGCAAATCCTTTTTAGATTCTAAGATGAAGTGTGTATAAAAAAAACCTTATAGTTACATAAGGGCTAATATACAAAGTATATGTGACTCATGTGGCACACATTTGCTTAATTCAGTCAGGATTATGTGCCCCAAACTGCTCTCAACCAAACATTGAATTGTCTGACTCGATATTTGTTGTGTTTGACAGGCCAACCTCCATGCGCTAATCCATTTGAAACCTGCTTTGTCCCACTTGGGAGACAAAGGCCTCCTGCTACTCCTCAGGTTAATGATTCTTTTATATCAAATGTTCTTAAAATCATTACGTGTTTTACTCCCAGCCAACATGCTGCATTTGATCTCTACTGTAGGTTCCTGTCCATACCTAAAGGTTTCTCTTATCTCAATGAGCGGGGTTATGTCAGTAAACAGCTTGATAAATGGCAGAAGGTACAACACAACTTGAAGTTGATTTATTGTGCTGCTACACCATCTAAGAAAACAGGACCTTTATAACTTGTTAAATTACATTACAAGAAATGACTGCATGCCTTTCAAATTGCAGGAATACAACTTAAAATATGTGGACCTAATAGAGGAGCAGCTCAACGAAGCACTAACAACATATCGCAAACCTGTTGATGGAGATAACTATGTCAGACGCAGCAACCAAAGGTGACAGGTCGTCCGGATTCACAGTCCTTTCCCTTTAAATGTATTTCTCTCTAATTTCACTGATTTGCCACCAGGTTACAAAGACCAAATGTCTATCTGCCTGTGCACTTGTACGGTCAGCTCGTACATGATAAGACAGGCTGTCATCTATTGGAGGCTCAGGTGACTGCACTGGAATATCATTTTCAGCTGCAACACATTATTTTTATTATCTTGTTTGGATGCAGCACTTGTTCATGCAGATTTATTATCAACTCTAAGTAACTCTTTACTTTTGTTTGTTTCCAGAGTATAGTTCCTGACCTCAGCTACACTGTTCGCTCCCCGATGCTGGACACCTGGGAGGGCATTAAACAGCTGAAAGCTGCTCTTTGGGCTCTGGTCAGCAACACTACTCACCAGTTCACGTATTTTAGGACTGGCTCATTTTACAAGTTAATTAATGCTAATACTGAAAGTCCTGGGTTCCAGCGTATACAGTTTCACATACATTTCCTTTGAAAGGATACTAAAAATTACATTTAATAACTATTTTTGTGGAAATGTAAAACTATATCTGAGACCTATTATCCTAAATATCTTTGCCTAAAAGGAATGTATCTGATGTAATTAATTTGATTTTTGTAATTTTTATTCTTTACCATTCAGGGCAACATTGGCTCTTCAAATTGGGGCCTGAATCTCCTCCGTGAGGAGAATGTCATTCCTGACATCCTTGCATTAGCTCAGCAGTGTGAAGTCTTGTCAGTAAGAGGGTAAGGCCTTTTTTTGATCCTACGGCTCTCACTAAATCTGCAAACTCTCTCACTTTTATTCTTCAGTTAAAATGTTTGTGTATATATATTACCTTACATTTTAAAGGGGAACTCCCCTTTTTTGGAATTATTCACAATCATTATAAAAGACATAACGACGGATGTTTTTTTTTAATGCATTCTGACCTGTAAATAAAAGTAATACAAGTCACAACATCCAAAAGGCGCCAGAAACACTCTATTTACATTTTGTGACTTGAATATTAAACCAAGTACTAGTGATATTGTTATAGCAAGTTCTAACGCAGACAAACTCCTTATGGCGCCGCCGTGGTTGCGAGCTTGCGTGCCAATATTGACCTGATTGAGTCGTAAGCTCCTTCTTAGCTTTCTTGCTCATCAAACTTTGTTGTCGATCATAAATCATGCCTCTCATATGGAAAGTAGAAGAACAAGGAAGTATTACAACAAGTTGGTACACTTTGACAGCCAATTTAGACCAAGGAATAGCGAAAGACACGAAAAGACGCTTTGTTCTACCCAACTCTTTTTTGCGAGGATGAGTACCGTAATTCTTCCTCTTAATGGTAATATATGAACATCCGAGCAGTCAGCATCCTAATGACAGTAGACATTGCAGAGTAAGTGATGTTTTACTATGTTTGTTGGCTCTCATGAAGTCTACAGTGAGTAGTAATTAGTTATGTAGTTGAAAAAAGAAGCGAACTTGGTGTTGCGTTTTTGAAAATAATGCACCACGTATGCTATAGAATGAGCAAAATACGTAAATAAAAAATGTTATCAATAATGTACCCGTCACTACATTACATATTTACTTCCATTTTATAAGCTCTGCGATGAGGTGCGGACTTGTCCAGGATGTACACTGCCTTCTGCCCGAATGCAGCTGGGATAGGTTCCAGCCACCCCCATGACCCTGATAGGGGAAAGCAGTAGAAAATGGATGGATGGATGGATATAAAACCTTAATGGAGGTGTTTGGATGTTTTTTAAGGGCTTATCAGACAGAATAGGTTAGTGGTCCGCAACCCGCGGCTCTGGAGCCACATGCGGCTCTTTGATCACTCTGATGTGGCTCATCTGATAAATTGCTGGCCCCAACGATTATTCCGGGAGGTTAACGGATTTTAGTGCCTCTCTCAGAAATCCCCCGGGGATAACATTCTCCAATTTTCACCTGGAATTTAATATTGAGGGTGTGCAGTGATGACAATGCCTTTAACCTCCTCTACAACATGTCGTCGCGCCCGCTTTTACACTACACGATCTGCGTGCCGACTGATCACAGCTTATATTCAGTCTCTGTTAACACACGAACGTGACTGCAACGCATACTTAGTCAACAGCCATACAGGTTACACTGTGGGTTGTAATATAAACAACTTTAACACTCTTACTAATATTCACCACACTGTGAACCCACACCAAACAAGAATGACAAGCACATTTCGGGAGAACATCGGCACTGTAACACAACATAAACACAACAGAACAAATACCCAGAATTCCATGCATCCATAACTATTCTGGGCAACATTATACACCCCCGCTAGCACCAAACCCCGCCCCTCCAACCCCGCCCACCTCAACCGACGCACGGAGGGGGTGGGGGGAGTAGGGATGCATGGGATTCTGGGTATTTGTTCTATTGTGTTTATGTTGTGTTACAGTGCCGATTATATCCCGAAATGTGTTTGTCATTCTTGTTTGGTGTGGGTTCACAGTGTGGCGCATATTAGCAACAGTGTTAAAGTTGTTCAAACGGACACTCTCAGTGTGGCCTGTATGGCTGTTAAAGAAGTATGCCTTGCAATCATGCCTCACAAGACATATGGCTGGACTGGCAAGCGGATTGAACGTGTTGTAGAGGGCGCCAAAGGCAGCGCCTTCATAGGATGCCCTTGTTATTGTTGATCGAGGGAAATCCCGCAAATGTTCGTGAGAATAGTTGATCCGACATTCGGATGTCTCGGAATATTCGGGAGGGTTGGCAAGTGTGATGCTGTCAAGCGGCATTCTAATAAAACTCGCTGGCCCCACTATCATTAAATTTTCATATTAAGGTGCGGGCCGCGTGTCTGAGACCCCTGGTTTATACATAGCACAAAGTAAAAAAACTCTGTATGCAGTGTTATTTCATTTTAAATTTCAAAAGAGTTTTGTGGCTCTCATTGTTTTCTTTATTTTGTGAAACGAGTCAAAATGGCTCTTTGAGTTGTAAAGGTTGCCGACCCCTGGAATAGGGCGTCTCCCACAGGCTGTGTTGTAAGCAGACTTTTGATTGATTTGATGTAATATTTGGAATCCATTAGAAAAAAAAAAGCATCTGTCGTCTTGTCTTTTCACAATGATCGTGAACAATAGGCGAAATTCCATTAAAGTGCAGTTACGATTTTAAAGCATCAAAGAGTGAAGCAAAAGAATGATTTTGTATTGTAAAATAAATCATATGCAACAATTGTCTTGATTGGTTGACGGTCCAAAAATTACAATACTTTATCCTTATATATTACTGTCAATCAATCAATTGATATATTACTGCAAAACTGTAACTTGTAAATAACCACCTGTTTGTATCCACAGTACATGTGTTTATGTGCTGGGAGTGATCTCCAAGACCAGGCAGGGGTGTGAGCTGTTAAAGCAGTATGGTTGGGATGCAGTCAGACACAGTCGCAAGACATTGTGGCCAGTCACTCCAGATGAGGTGGAAACACATCTAACCTCTGAACTGTCGTCTGTGCCAAGCACGCTCAGCCTCAACTCTGAATCAACCAGCTCCCGCCACAACAGTGAGAGCGAGTCTCAACCAAGTGCGTAGGATGGATGTATTACTATTTGCATTGTTGATTGTTAGAGAACATGATCCTTATCCTTTTATGTGCACTGTCAGACATGTACATACTGGACGATGACAAGTGTGATGTTCTGGACCAGTCAGACGAGGCGCCTTTCTATGTACACTCCAAGCCTGTCAAGGACCGCAGCCCCTTCACTATACTGGCCTCCACGCGCTTCGTTCGTGCACGTTTTTTCAACTCCTTGTCTCTTCCTAGCAAGAAACTACGTTCCACTAGTGATCCTAAGACCCCCACTGGCTCCCGCACCCCAACTGAACTTAAGACCGGAAATATGCGGCGTAACCGGACAGTGACAGAGCCCTCTGTTTACAGCCCATGTCAGAGCGACGTCTTCTCCACTGTGTTTAATGGCAGAGGAATGCCAAAAAGTCCTACTGTCAGCCTAGAGACGTCATTTGTTGGGACCAGGGGGGGATCTGAAGAGCATCTTGTGGATGGAAGGCTGGCCAGGGGAGGAGGTTCAGGTCTGGGACTCAGTGGTCTGGGAGGACACATAGAGCACCCGAGTCGAGAGCGAGAGCAGAGCAGTCGAGAGCGTCTAACAGGGGGAGACGGTGGTTCCTCTTCGAGCGGAGGTAATGTGGGAGGTGGTGGTGGAGGCACGCAGTTCAAAAGCCGCAGTCAGAGCTTTAACACGGACACCACGACCAGCGGCATCAGCTCCATGAGCTCCAGCCCATCTAGGGAAACCGTTGGAAACCCCGAACATTCCGAACCTGAGCCAGACTCTTCTGACTGTGTTAGCCTCAACACAGTTGTGTCAGCCAAGACTGTTAAGACCCTGTCACCCCTAACCCCCCAATCTCAGACCAACCACATGTCTGCATCGAAGTCCTCCACTGTGTCTTTGGTACCGCCCGGCTCCTCGCACACACTCCCCCGGCGAGCTCAGTCTCTTAAGTCCCCCTCAGTGACCACCATCAAGAGTCTGGCTGACTGCAGCTTTATGTATACCAGCCAAAGAGATGCTTTGGGCTACGCCACACTGAAGCGGCTGCAACAACAGAGGATACACCCGTCTTTGTCCCACAGTGAAGCACTGGCTTCACCTGCAAAAGACGTGCTCTTCACAGACACCATCACCATGAAGACTGGCAGCTTGGACTCCAGGCTAACACCTCGCAGGTAAGGCGTTGCTATGGGGACGATGTAAGCGGCTCAAAGCCGCAAGATGAATAGCCCTGGGCTAGACATTTACTTCTTCCTGTACTGTATTTATTAATCTTACAGAGACATTTAAACATTTACGCATTAGGTGCTTCCAGCTTGGGGACAGTTTGGCAAAAGTTTTTTTATTCCAAATGACAAAACAGTGAAGTCCATTAGTTTGGTGCAGAAATATTATGGGGCGCTGACGTCAACCCCATGAAGTAGAACAGATATTACAACTTATCACGCATGTTCTATATATGGACATTATTAACGCACTCCAAAACCATACAGAAAGTCTTTCAGGGAAGAGTGAAAAAAGCTAAAACAAACGGGAGCAGTATACTGAATCATATTTATATAGCCCTTTTTCTCTGGTGACTCAAAGCGCTTTATTTTGAGGAACCCATTAGCTATGTTTAAGCTACAATTACACCAGTGTGGGTGGCACTGGAAGCAAGGTGGGTGAAGTGTCTTGCCCATGGACACAACGGCAGTGAGCAGGATGAAGAAAGCTGGATTCGGACCAGGAACCCTCAAGTTTCTGGTTGGTCGCTCTACCATCTGAACTACGTTCCCCCATGCAGCTCAGTTTTCTTCTTTTTTCAACAATTTCAAGCAATGGAGTGATGGCCAGTTGTCCTAATACTGTTGTCTAAAAAGCATACACTTTTTAAGGGTCAGGGTGTGAATTTCTGTATTCATCACCAGTCACAAGTTTCTTTTTGTCTCGTGGACGTTATGTGTCTCTATCAGGCTATCAGATAGGAGATGTACCTGCCCAGAGCCCAGCATCTTAAGTCCTTACCACAGACTGTCAAGAACACTTGTGCCGCGGTGGGTGGACCTAGTCAGTGACTTCCTTTTAGTAAACGTGTAGAATCTAGTGGAAGTCTGGTATAAACAGTATGTCCTTGCTGCTTTTACTGTCCTGTGTTGGCTCTTTGCCCACATTGGGTGTCACCAGTGCTTTAACCTCTGTAGAGCTTTAGTAAGTCCCTTGTAGATCTGTGAGTTGCTGGTTGCTGATTGTTAACCACTGAGCATATTTACACAAATAATGTTGTCCAATCAACCAGTTCTGTATCTCTCTTATAGCAAGAACACAGAGGGTATTTCAAAGCAATTGACTCGTTTCTGCCGTGTAAATGCGCAGTAGATGTTACACCAGCTGCTACTACACTCAAGAGATGCCCCGCAATGCTTCAGCCTACCTACTTTTTCCTGCTGTTACTCTCTGATCAAATGTACAATCTGGACTACTGTCTTGTCCTCCAGCTTAGTTTAAGTCATTAGCGAGCTCTTAATGTCCTCTTCAATGTTATTCAGATGCCTTCGAAAAAAATGTTCATTGATCGAAAAGAGAAGATTAAACCAACTGTATACAAGGACTATATAATGTTAGCCTTCCCAGTGTTTCCCACAGGACTGCAGTCGTAGAATTTGAATGATTGGCCATGACACATTTGGAAAAAGTGAGTAAAATAACGTGAAAAGCAAAAGAAAAAGGCTTAATATAGCTGCTGAAAAAAAACACTTGACATCCGTAGCTTATTTATGTCGATTCGGAATCGTTTGATAATTTAGAAAAAAATGGAATATACATGTGTATGTACATGTATATGTACACATACAGTATTTGTGTGTGTGTATATATATATATGTATATATATATATATATATATATATGTATATGTGTAAATATGTATATGTGTGTATATGTATGTACATATCTGCATTTATATGTATGTGTGTGTATGTAAATGTGTATATATATATATATTAATATATGTATACATATATGTGTGTATGTATGTGAATGTATATATGTGTATGTATGTATGTATATATGTGTATGTATATATATAAATATATATATGTGTATGTGTGTATATGTATATATATATATATATATATGTATGTATATATATATATATATATATATATACATATATATATGTATGTATATGTATGTTTCTGTGTATACGTGTGTGTGTGTGTGTGTGTGTGTATATATATATATATATATATATATATATATATATATATATATATATATATATATATATGTATATATATGTATATATGTTTCTGTGTATATATATATATATATATATATATATATATATATATATATATACATATATATATATATATGTATGTATGTTTCTGTGTATACATGTGTGTGTGTATATATATATATGCAGGCCTCAAATTTTTACTTTGTAAGGTCAAGGTTTGCCTTGACTTTACAAAGTAAAAATTTGAGGAGGGCTCATATTTTAGGGAACCAAGACAAGTTAGAAGGTCACCAAGGCAAAAAATTTTTTATTTCGAGGCAGGGGCTCTAAAGCCTGCATGCATGCATATATATACAGTCTCGACCAAAAGTTTCCATACAATTGTAAAGAACATAATGTCATGGCTGTCTTGAGTTTCCAATAATTTGTGCAACTGTTAATTTTTATGTGGTAGTGTGATTGGAGCACATACTTGTTTGTCACCACTTTTGACTAATACCCATCCTCGGACTGATGATTTTATTTTTTTCCTGAAGAATTTGGAGGTAATCCTGCTTTTTCATTGTCCCATTTACTCTCTATAAAGCACCAGTTCCCTTGGCAGAAAAACAGGCCCAGAGCATAACACTACCAACACAATGCTTGACGGTAGGATGGTGTTCCTGGGAATAATGGCCTCACCTTTTCTCTTCCAAACATATTACTGTGTATTGTGGCTAAACAGCTCAATTATTGTTTCATCTGACCACAGAATTTTCTCCAGATGGTCTTATCTTTGTCAATATGATCAGCAGCAAACTTTAGACGCGCTTTAAGGTGTCGCTTCTGGAGCAAGGACTTCCTTCTTGCATGGTTGCCTCTTAGTCCTTGGCGATGCAAAACATGCTTGACTGTGGACACTGACACCTGTGTTCCAGTAGCTTCCAATTCATTGGAGACTTGCTTTTTGATGGTTGTTGGTTGACTCTTGATCATACTGACCAATTTTTTCTCAGCAGCAGGTGATAGCTTGTGTTTTCTTCCTGATTGTGGCAGTGACAAAACTGTGCCATGCACTTTATACTTACGAACAATTCTCTACACGGTTGCTCTTGGGACCTTAAGCTGAGTTTCCTGAATTGTTTAAGTCAATGATTCGTTTTTTCAGATTTGTGCTGAGTTCCTTTGACTTTATCATTGTTGCGTTTGTAACCAAGTCTAATGACTGCTACCCATGAGCCATATTAAAATAGGCTCAGAGAAGTCAATAGGTGTCGTCAATCATAACCACTCACATAAAGTTATGAGGCTATGCCATGAAGCTAAATTGATTTGATTGCATTTTTTTCTACATGACCAAAATTGATAATGTATGTTGCTGTATGTATACTTTTGACTCAGCAGATTTGGGCAAATTTTTAGTAGATCCATAATACATTCATAAAAGAACCAAACTTCATGAATAATATTTTTGACAAACAAGTATCTGCTCCAATCACTATATCGCCAAAAAAAAAAAAAATTGGAAACTCAAGAAAGCTATGACATTATGTCCTTCACAAGTGTATGTCAACTTTTGACCACAACTGTACGTATATACTGTATATTTATATATGTATGTGTATGTATATATATTTGTATATGTATATATATTTCTATATGTATGTGTATGTATATATATTTGGATGTGTGTATATATATATTTATATATATATATATATATAATATATATATATATATATATATACTGTATATATATAACAATCATTAGTACTTAAACTTTAATATATATACACACACACATATAATGTATGTATGTATTTTTATGTATATGTTTCCGTATATGTTTACATATTTATTTATATGTATGTATATTTATATATACTGTATATAAATACATTTGTATATACATGTACAAATGTATATGTATATACATTTGTATGTGTATGTATATATATTTATGTATATGATATATGTTTACATATTTATTTATATGTATGTATATTTATATATACTGTATATAAATACATTTGTATATACATGTACAAATGTATATGTATATACATTTGTATATGTATGTATATATATTTATGTATATGATATATATTATTCATATATGTACATATATATGTATATACAGTATGTATGTATGTACAGTATATATATATATATGTATGTATGTGTTTATATGTATAGGCATACGTGTTTTGTCATCTGAAAGCACGCTGCGATTTTAGTGCCTTTCTCGCTCGCTTCTCACCAAACTTGTCTCTGTGCTTCTATCTACCATTTTTGCTGCTGTTCCCCCTGCATTCCTTTCTTGTCCCAGCCTTTCCCCCCAGATCCTCTCACGTACCTCTCCTCTTGCCCTCCCTAGGTTTTTGAAGGCCCTGAGCTTCGCCTCTCTCGATAAAGAGGAGCTCCTCAGCCCCATCAACCAAAGCACACTGCAGCGCTGCTCGTCGGTGCGCTCCATGGTCTCCAGCGCCACCTATGGGTGCACCGATGACTACATCGGCCTTGCGTTGCCCGTGGACATTAATGATATGTTCCATATTCGAGACACTGCGTACTTTCAGCAGAGGATTAGTCCACCTTCAGAGGAGAGGAAACGCTTTGTCTTTGGTGACGGAGACGGTAAAAATAGCTTTTGCCTTGAAATAAAAATATGTGACAATTTAAATCTACAACGCTATTAGTGCGCATAGAAGTCGAGTGAATCATTTGATCGCGTTTCTTCCTAGGCGACCGTCCCGCTATCCCACTACTGAAGCAACAGTTCAGTATCACAGAGCTAATCGTGAACCGAGGCGACTGCCCAAACCACACGGTGGGCTCAGACGAGACGGGACTGCAAGATCATACTGAGGAGAACTGCCTCTACTGTGTAGGAGCCTTGGTCCTCGGATATCCTGCACAGCCGCCCACCAACAGCACGCGGCCTCGATCAGGTCAGTTCATTATAAATATTTTCTCAAAATGTTGTCAAAAACTAAAGTGACCTATGCAAGTCATATGCAAAAACAATGGTACCCCAATTTTTTAATTCATTTTGACGGTCTTCTGACTTACTATGTTTTAAGTTGCGACCATAAATATGAGGTACAAGCTGTCACATGGCTATTTGGCTTAGTGATTGTCAGAATAAACCCTGTAAGATCTGCCCCAAAATATTAAATTGTTTTCGCTAGCAATAACTTATAGTTAGATATTGACCATCCATCCATCCATTTTCTACCGCTTATTCCCTTTGGGGTCGCGGGGGGCGCTGGCGCCTATCTCAGCTACAAGATTGACATAACTTTGTATTACAACCATGTGAATGGACAAAGTGAGTGTGAATGAGAGTACTGAGAAGAAGAAGCGCATGATGTTCATTGATTTAAAGAAATAAATCATCAAAAACACAACAGAGCATGTAAGCTTGGTGAGGCATTTGGAGTGTATCAGTGGTAGTCAGGACCATATTGAAGCAGGAGTCCGCCTTTGTGCCAGCCACGGACGTTGAAATGAACGTCGGACATTTATCCATGAAAATATGGAGAAGGTGCTGATGATTTGTTTGATGTAGAAGCTGCTGGAGAAGTCTGATCTTCTAAGTCTAAACAACCAGCAAATGATTCCCGGGCGCGGCACCGCTGCTGCCCACTGCTACCCTCACCTCCCAAGGGGTGAACAAGGGGATGGGTCAAATGCAGTGGACAAATTTCACCACACCTGGCGTGTGTGTGACAATCATTGGTACTTTAACTTTAACTTCTCGGCATTCAGAGCGGTGATTCTCATGAGAGCTATGACAGAGCAGTCGAACTTCCACCGTAGCTACAAAGGCAAATATCCAACCACAAACTTTACCACGATCACGCTCAAATAAATGCTGTACATTATTGCATTATTTCACAAAACTACTGTTGTATTTTCATCCAATATTTTGTATCTAAAAGTTTTTACTTTTTTTTTTTTTAATGAATGTTACATGTTAAAATTGTGGTGTTTTGGGGCCAAGTGCCAATTAAATTAATTTAAATTAATTTAAATAGGCAATGTCGATTTGAGATACAAGTATTCTGAGTTACGAGCTTCGTCATGGAACCAATTAAGGTCATACGTTGAGGTATTACTGCATATAAAACCTGTTAAACTACAGTAGCTTTTGCACACCTTAATTGTTATATGTTTTATTTTAATTACACCAGTGCTCCAGTCTTGGTTGGTAATAATCTATCAGTGTGGCACATCCAGACAATATTTGTGCAATCGTCCTCGCAAACATGCTTAAAATCTGTCAGGCTAAAGGTCTCCTCTTTGGGTCACCTCAAAGTTAATAGGATTTCAATCTGAAAAAACTTAAATCTTCTTCCCACACACAAAGTGAAATATTTCCACAAAGTATTTCTTAACCATTTTGGCGATTTAATAAAAGACCCAAATTAGTAACTCACGTAATTGGGAAAATACTGTCTAAAAAAACTACTGGTTCGTGCTCTAATCATCAAAGTATTTTGTAAAACATCCTAATTGAACGTCCAACTATGTTTTGATTTATAAGCCGCACCTATACACAACCTTTTTTCCTCCAGACTATGTGGACTTTCCATCCTGGGGAGGCCAGAGCAGCCATCGTCTGGAAGTGATGCCTCAGTCCAAGTTCTCTGGTGTGTCAGGATGCAGCGATGCCGCCGTGTCACAAGACTCCATCTGTGGCACCCCCACACCTAGTGACATTGTCATTGGTGAGAATGTGATCAAGTACAATATATACAAAGTCAGTGTTTCCATACATTCAGTTTGTTGTGGCGGCCTGTCACAAATGCATGTGAAATGGCACAAATAGGTTTGCCACTTGCAGTTTGCACTCGCTCATAAACACATTAAAATAAAATGTGAATATAGCTTTCGCTACAACTCCAAATTAGAGTTTTAATGATTATTCAAAGTCGACAAAATTCGATAACATTTGTCGTTTGTGTTTTTTGGCGTGAAAACAAACATCCACTAGTCAGTGAAGTGAAGTGAAGTGAGTGATATTTATATAGCGCTTTTTGTCCGGTGACTCGGAGCGCTTTACATAGTGAAACCCAATATCTAAGTTACATTTAAACCAGTGTGGGTGGCGCTGGGAGCAGGTGGGTAAAGTGGCTTGCCCAAGGACACAACAGCAGTGACTAAGATGGCGGAAGTGGGTATCGAACCTGGAACCCTCAAGTTGCTGGCACGGCCACTCTAACAACCGAGCTATACCGCCCAGTGTGACGAGTGACCAGCAGGCAACAGGAAAAAAACTGAAAACAGGGAAAGTATAGCGATTTAGTACCTGCTTGGCACTCCGCATCAAGGGTTGGAATTGGGGGTTAAATCACCAAA